>NC_139945.1:31626524-31918720 GCF_963454915.1 Gymnoscopelus microlampas
GTTGGTTTTGCGTGAAATCTCTCAAAAAAGCAGGTGCAAATTAGCACAGGCAGGCTTTATTAAATGAAGCATGTGGTGGAGATGACAGTAACTGCAGCGAGGACACAGTGATTGCTGATTGGTCTTGAAAAGCGCAGAGAGAGAAATAATGTAAACATAGCATAGGCCTATAGATGAAGCCAGTGTTGGGCAACCTGGGGTCTGGGCCCTTCCCTTTTTCAACATTTTTCAAAAAGTAAAAAAAGCAAAAATAGTATAGCTCTGCTCACAACACGTTGCATCACGATGCGTTGTGAGCTTGTCCCCAGGAATTACATTTTGGGCAGGTGAGAATTGTCTTTGCACCCCCCCCCCCCCCCCTCTATTACCCCCCAAAAAAAAATTTCAACTCAATCGAAAACCGGCGAAAGTGGCAGTTTTCAAGATGTTTTGGCCATTATCTCTGGAACGGAAGGTCTAATTTAATCAGTTCATCCTTGTTGGATGCGTGTGTTTTCTTTGAGAAGAGATCTTAGTTCGGCAGGCGACCGACTGTCCTGCCTCTATGTCGGTACGCCTCTGGCTTGTAGATAGGCTATTTTTGCTATTAGTGGTATGAGAAGTACATAGGGCTTAAGTGGTCAACATTTCTGAAAAATGCAAATTATATGCGTGCGTGGTGCATGTGTTGGGGGTCACAGCTAGTGTCAGATGTAAGAAGGGGGGGCTCAAGGAAAAAACGTTGGGAACCACTGGATTAAGCAGTCACACAATAATTACTCTAAGGTTTCAAAGACAACCTTGAACCTCCCACACAATGTTCCCATGCTATCCCGCTAATAGTTAAGCTCCTTGCATTTCTAGCCTACACTATCTGGCATCTGGATAAATGCAATCTGCAATAGCGCATCTGAAATATCACAGCTCACATTGTCATGCCTGTGCCATGTAAATGCACTTTTATGGCACACAAGTTTCCTCACATTCAACGGTGACATTCGTTGCACTATTCATTCTACTATACTACACAGGAGTTCAAAAAGAAAAAAAGGTCCAAGGCACGAGTTTAAAAGGCTTTAAGATGGCTATTTCATGGTTAAATTATTAAAACGGAAAATATAGACAATACCTGTGCATGTTAAGAGCAGAACTGGATTTTAACCTATAATACACTCTGAGCAATAGTCACACACACTTGGTTATCTCATTTGTAGATACATTGTGTTCCTCCTCTCCAGCATCACTGACTGTAGTATATTCTTGAGCTGGCTGAGGTCTCCAAATTCCACCAATCCATTGAACCTTTTTCGGTCTTCAAACGCAGAATACAACTAGTAGGCAGTCCCAATGTGCTGATGGCACAATTAGCTGCTGCCTTAGCAAAGCTGACATTAATTTCATGCACCTTACCAACGCAGATTGCATTTAAGGCAATCATTTAAGACTGTGTCTTTGATGTATGTAAATCTTGCACTGAGAGTGTAAAAATATTTTAAATTGACACTCAGGATACTGAATATGTATTCTTATGTGTCCAAAACTGTTAAATTGGAAAAACGATCCTGTGTTCCAAAGGATCCAATTTAGTTATTATTTAGTCACAAGCACTTGTTAATACTTTTCATTGGTTCAATATTTAAAAACCCACGGACAGACTTAAAAAAAATCTTCAAAAATAGCAAGAATAGCAGATCTAGGAGCTCACAACACGTTGCATCACTACCACTAAAACATAGATGTGAGCGCCCCCATGAGCATTTGTGCCAGCCAGAAAGCACTGCACAGAAGAAGACAGAAGCATCCTTGAGGGAATTTCATATCATTAATTTCAGTCCTCCACAATCTGACCAGCTTATCTTTTGTGCCTTCTACAGTATGTTTTGGGACACTGACTAAGTACCCTAATAAATTATTATCTTTATTTCACATTCACTGGCAGCTCCCTTATCCTGTTCCAGTTCTCCACGTGTACAAACACTACAACCAAATACACTGCACATTGCATTAACAACACAAGTCCCGTCATCATGTTTAGTTGCAGAGGATTTTGCATCTGCTGACAGACAGCTGTCTGAGTGGTTGTCACATGGGGACAGTGCATGGCGGGGGGGGGGGGACTCCATTGACATGGCAAGGTGACAAGCGTCCCCTTGACAAAAGCTGCGTCTGGTGATATGCAGGCACCGGTGGCGTTCATTTGGGTGACTGATGTTGTCGGCTCTTGCGTTCCAGACAGCAGCGCAGCACAATAGTACGTCACTGGAGAGGAGATGTTTCCTCCTTATTTATTGGGCAGCTCTGCCAAGCTGGGCTTTGTGAAATGAAGGGACCAGGCGATATTGGGGGGGGGGGTGGGGGGGGGGGGGGAGGCGGGGTGATTCCTGGATGGCATGGAGAATGACGTGAAGAATAGATGAAACTAGGCAGCAGGAATGGATGGAGCGAGGAGTGAGAGTGAAAAGAGAAGAGCCAGAGAGTGGATTGGAGAGAGAGGCTATTAGGGAAAGTGGAAGGTTAAGAGAGGAGGGGCTTGAAAAGAATAACTTAAGAAAGTGAGAAGGGAGAGAAAGGGTGAAATGCAATGGGCAGATTGAAGCATTATTTATACCTCGTCAGACGTCCGTGTTGCTCGTGGAAAATAACCGCGGTGAAAAGCAGTTTGCGAGCAAAGAGATAAGATCGCAGGAGGTGGGCAGAATGACAGACTTGTTATGACTGGAGAGAAAGAGTCAAACAACATAAAAAGTGGCTGAGGAAAGCCCTGAATTGGCCTGAAATGCGAGGAGAGCGACGAAGAACAACAGCATGAGAGAAAAACGAGGCAGAGACAGTTCAATTCCCCCCCCTTTGCTCTTGGCACTGGTGGATGGCTGAGAGCCAGCTATCCATCACAGAGGGGAACAAGGAGAGATTGCGGCGGCAGAGAAAGCGAGACGTGCAAACAAATAACACTCACTCACCGTCCTTTTCTGGTTGCATGAGTCCTCTGGTTCCGTGGCCTGGTGTTGTGGTGTGGTCACAACACCACAACGGGTGACTTTGATTGATTGATTGAATACTTTATTAACATGCTTATTAACAGTACAGGAAGTACAGTCAAAGGTTATGCTAAAAGGATAATACAAAAAGCCCCAGGGGCTTGTTTCCATTGTGGGTCCTTTGTACTCAATTAATCAGTAATACATATAATACAGACAATACAATACACATATACTACAACACGTATTGGAACTAGAAAAAGTGCTCCTCGGAGCACAAGTCTCCGCTAGGTCAGGTAGGTTATTATGGCCTCCTGGTGGCGCTATAATAGGCCAATGTGAAAAGGGTTACATTTCTTCTTAGGCTTTTCACACCAGTCGGACACTGCATTCATGATTTTGTTCCAAAAATGTGGTTTGCTAAATTAGACCTGCTGGTGGCGCTATAACAGGCCAATGAAAAGGGTGGCATTTCTTCCTCGGCCTACTGGGAATGTGCGTACAAAATTTCACGGAAATCGCACACTGCGTTCATGATTTGAAGAATTTTGTTCAAAACGGACCTATCCAGCAAACTTTGTAAGCGAATGTTAGACAAGTAGGATGGAATATGAAATATCAGACACATCCATCTTGATCACATGACTATAGAGATACTGTGTACCGATTTGCGTGTTTTTTGGACAGAATCTGAAGGAGTAAGAAGAAAACATTTGTTTTACAAAAGTCAGCCTCCTGGTGGCGCTCTAAAAGGCAGATGTGAAAAATGCAGGGCAAAGGTTTTTCCTTGGCCTCTAGGGAGTGTGCGTGCAAAGTTTCACGCAGATCGGTGCAGTTATATGTAAAAACGTGAATCGGCCTGTTATAGCGCCACCATGAGGCTGATGTGAACGTTTTCAAGTGGCATTTCTTCCTGGGCTAAGTGGGAATCTACGTGGAAGATTTCACGGAAATCGCATGCTGCGTTCATGATTTGAGGCATTGTTCAAAACGAACCAATCCTACAAACTTTGGAAGCCAATCTTAGCCAATCAGGATGGAATATGGAAAATCGGACAGATCCGTGTTGATCACATGAATATAGAGATACTGTGTACCGATTCGCATGTTGTTTGGACCAAATCTGTAGAAGTAATATCCAAAAATGTGTTTCGCAAAAGTCGGCCTCATGGTGGCGCTATGACAGGCTCACCTGAAAAATGTGGGGAAGAGGTTCTGCTGTGACTCCAGGGAGTGTGTGTGCACAGTTTCACAGCGACCGGGCAAACGGTGACAGAGATTAGCTGCTCGCAGACAGAAGGACGGCAGCGTACAGCATGTGCATGTGTACAGCATGTGCATGCTTGAATGCCTGATGCAAAGCGAGCAAGGCTCTGGGAGCTAAAGGAGTGGGAGATCAAAGGTGGAGCGGCTCTTTGCTCCGTGAGCTTCAGACACTCGCTTTGAAGTCATCTTGAGACTGGAAAGCAATACACCACCACAGGAAAATGTGTCTTATCTTTCTGTAGATCTGTGTGTGTGTGTGTGTGTGTGTGTGTGTGTGTGTGTGTGTGTGTGTGTGTGTGTGTGTGTGTGTGTGTGTGTGTGTGTGTGTGTGTGTGTGTGTTTTCACAACTTTTTTTGTAACTAATTCAAACTTATTTCCCCCTTTTATTGGGAGTTGGAGGATATAATGTACTGAATATGTGCAGCACGTGAACACAGGGTTGTTGATAAGTACCGTTGACTTTTGTGGTCCAGAGCAACTGAAAGGACCATTGGAGGAGTACGTAAACAAGCGCTACCCGGGCCTGGTGAAGATAGTCAGGAACCAGAAGAGAGAGGGACTGATACGTGCAAGAATTGAGGGCTGGAAGGTGGCGAGCGCTGAGGTGACAGGCTTCTTTGATGCCCATGTGGAGTTCACACCATCCTGGTGAGTGGGGTTTCTATCCTGTGCACTGTGATGTATAAAGTTAAGGCCAGTCCACACCAATGCAACTCCTTGCAACTGCCACTTGGGGATACTGGTGGCAAGTAGTTGCAGTTGCAAAGAGTTGCAAGGAGTTGCATTGGTGTGGACTGACCTTAAGGACCTGGCAACCAAGGCACTAAAATAAAATGGATTTGTGTAGGAATGATGCACTACAAACATGAGCTTTTGGATTCATAGGATCTTCATACTGCTTTCAAAAACTACTGCTAAGATTTTTTTATAAGGAATAGGACCTGTTTCCCAGTGTAAAAAACATTGAAATACTATACATATCATTAGCCCCATTTAGAACCTCTCCCTCCACTATGTAGCTCCGAGATGAGGTTCTACGTGGCCCGGTGCCGTTTGGGTGAAAATGTTCCGCACATTTTCAACTTTACATGTTTCTTACCCCTTTCTGCACATCGTATCCAAAAATAAATGTAAAGGTTTTTTGAAATGCTCTCAGATGTTTGAAATTTTAACATACCATAAAATCTATCCAACGAGTTGAAAAAAAGTGTTTAATTCGCCTCTCTCCTCAGCCGGTTACATGTTTTTAAGACATTGCGCAAGAGTTGCGCCCGTAGAGATAACATTACTGATTCCCCTACTGGTCAAATGTTGAATTGCATCTTCTAATGCATAATATTATGGAACCGGCTGAGGAGAGAAGCGATTTAAACGCTTTTTTCAACTCGTTGGATAGATTTTATTGTACGTTAAAATTTCAAACATCTGAGAGCATTTCAGAAAACCTTTACTTTTTGGATACGATGTGCAGAAAGAGGCAAGAAACATATAAAGTGGAAAATGTGCGGAAAACTTTCACCCAAACGGCAACGACAAACGAGGAACCTCATCTCGGAGCTATACAGCGGAGGGTGAGGTTGCGATTGGAGCTAACATATCATTAACAATTTGGTTTGCTTGCTATTTGAAGGGTAACTGTTACTTCACCCATATTTAACGTGAGTCCTATCGTAATAACTAATAACTTGATACAACTTCAGGGACTGATTGGTTGGCTGACTGAAGTGAGATGGGGAGCAGAGATCATAAGAGAACTGTGTGCCATTTGTCTCTAAAGTGGGCAGCATACTTAAAAGGAAGTCAAAATGATTTTGGCTTGCTGAAACCAAAGTAGTTCTCTACGGGGGGAGTGCAGATTGAATTGTTTTATACTCAATGCAGTTTCGCTTTGAATGTTTAACATTTTTACGTTACAAAGACCCCGCCCCTTCTGACCAATCACAGACAATTTTCACATTGCTGTCATCTGGCAACATTTTGGAGTTGCAAGAAGTGCTGAAAAGAACTTTAACAAGGCATGAGTTTGTTTTCTCCGCAATCAATTAATTTTGTTCTTACGACCTCGCTGAAGTGTGTGTGTGTGTGTGTGTGTGTGTGTGTGTGTGTGTGTGTGTGTGTGTGTGTGTGTGTGTGTGTGTGTGTGTGTGCTCTTTAAGGGCTGAGCCAGTTCTGGCCAGAATCAAAGAGGATCACAAGAGGATCATTCTGCCCTCCATCGACAACATCAAGCATGACACATTTGAGTTGGAGCGCTATGAGAACTCAGGCCACGGCTACAACTGGGAGTTGTGGTGCATGTATATCAACCCACCCAAGCAGTGGTGGGATGAGGGAGACACCACTGCACCAATCAGGTGTGGATATGGCTTCTCTCTCACCGAGTCTACTCACTAACATACTGTAATTGATTTCTTTTTTTTTTTTTGTAATTCAAATGTTTATTTGTTTTTTAATATGATACAAAATGTAACTCCATTGGTAACGCACTCATGTCGTGTGTACTCGCACACACACGTACTGACACAAACGCGCATACACACGCATGCACGCACGCACGCACACCCGCACACAGGTTGTATTATCATACCTTTAAGGACGCTGACTACAATGATCTCAACAACCCCTAATTCCAATCTCAACCACTTCAACATGTCTTGTTTAGCCTTTGTCCCTTCAATGGTACACGAAATATCCTGCACATTTCAACGCTGAATTGCCCTTTTGTGCAGACAGGAAGGGAAAACAACCGCGGTGTCCATCCTGGCATTGTATGCATCTAGCTGGGCATCAAGCTTCTCTGCAGAAGGTGCTGTTTGGGGCCACCACCACACGCACGCACGCACGCACACGCACACACACACACACACACACACACACACACACACACACACACACACACACACACACACACACACACACACATGGAAAAATGGACACCTCCCTAGCCCCCTCCTTCATGGTCCACTTACAATAAATTGGACTAGGCTGTTTTCCATCTGCACAAGAAGCATTTCTGCCTTTCATAGGGATTTTTAGGGTTTTTATCCACTGCTATTTTTTCATCATGCACCTCTGTATATTGAACTTTGTATATTTGATTTGACTGTGCCTCCCTGTTGTTTGGACTTGTTCTCTTTTTGTGTTCCTTTCTTCTCAATTCTCTCTTTCTCTATTCTAACTTTAACCCATTCTTTTACACCAATCATGTGATTCTGATTCTTTGGCCGATGTTTACAGAGACACTGATCACGTCTGCGTCACTCCCACACAACAAAATGCCAGTGTGGCTTCGAGCAACAGGGGACGTGGCCTACATGCTCAGTCATTGCTAAAATAAACAGATGAGGATCTAATTTTTCTGCTGTTGTTGAATTTCCCTTATGACAGGACTCCTGCTATGATTGGCTGCTCCTTTGTGGCCAACCGGGACTACTTCGGGGAGTTGGGCTTGCTGGACTCTGGCATGGACGTTTATGGAGGAGAGAACATTGAACTGGGGATCCGGGTTTGTGTGTCACCCTGTTTTCTATTCCATCTCCACCTACCAACCCCCAGTTGTTTTTAAGTGGAGCAGTGGCTACTGTAGCGTGGCATCGCTGACAAATGAGGTCCCATTAAGAGTCTGGGCGTAGAAGTTCTGCATGTGCAGCACACAGAGGAGGGCAATACAGATAAATAGGACTCACAGAAAAGGACGAAGGCAACTGTACTGTAGATATTTGGTCATTATGCATTTTTAAGGGAAGAGAAAGAGGGAGAGAGAGAGAGAGAGAGAGAGAGAGAGAGAGAGAGAGAGAGAGAGAGAGAGAGAGAGAGAGAGAGAGAGAGAGAGAGACACACACACACACACACACACACACACACACACACACACACACACACACACACACACACACACACACACACACACACACACACACACACACACACTCAGAGAGAGAGAGAAATATTGTTTCTGGTTAGTACAGTGTTAGTGTTTATTGTTGTTTTAATATGCAATGCTGGACAAGGTAATCTTAGAATTCAGTGATTTTCCGATGCATACGTTGGCCACTGTCATTATCAAAAATAATAATAATAATAATAATAACCACCAGCAATTAAAAAAAAAATATATTGACCATGTTTGTGATATTTTATTAACGCTAACACAGTGTCTGATACCATGCACCTTTCAGGTATGGCTGTGTGGAGGAAGCATGGAGGTGCTTCCTTGTTCCAGGGTGGCTCACATCGCCCGGATGAAGAAACCCTACCACAGTAACATAGCTTTTCACACACGCCGCAACGCCCTGCGTGTGGCCGAGGTGTGGATGGACGAGTATAAGTCCAACGTTTACCTGGCCTGGAACATCCCCATGGAGGTGAGAGGGAGGTTTTTCCTACAGCACACAACACTCATAAGGTTCTGGAATGAAATTAAACATTATTCATTTATACACATTTGAAGTTTAAAGTTTTACACTCCAGTCATGTATAGACTGTAAAACAGTAGGTAAACAAAGCAAGTCCCTTAGCTCTCATTCATAGAGCATATACTTAGCACTGCTGTGCTAAAACGTCTGTCTGCCATTAATACAACATTATCTGTCATTATCTGTCTGAATCCAGCCAGCTATAAACCATGCTGTCAACTATGAAAGTGCATGGCACATCAAAGATCTTATAACTTTGCATAAATATTCAAGCCGCCGCAAAATCTTTCCACCAGAATACTGATTCTCTTCTCTTCTATCTCATCTATTGAACTTCCTCATTTGCTGTGAAGCACATTTGTCTTTCCTCGCGTTTGAAATGTCCTATACACATAAAGTTTTACTTGACTTGACTCAATCGGACCTAACTTGACTGAACTTGACCTGGACTTGTGCATGGCGCGTGTCATCTCTTGGCAGAACCATGGCATCGACTATGGAGACGTTTCCCAGCGGCTGGTGCTCAGGAGGAGTCTACAGTGTAAGAATTTTGAGTGGTACCTGGATAATGTCTACCCGGAAATGAGGAGGTACAACAATACACTCTTCTACGGTGAGGTGAGTCAACACAACAGCCAAATCTGAGAATGAATAGGAGCCAGACTGCAGAGAAATGTTTAACAGCTTCCATGATCTGTAATAAAAAAGTCGTATTGTATATCTGTTGTGTGTATATCTGTTGTGATGATTTCATTTGCATCATCGCATTGTAATGATATAGCACTACAGATTACGATAACATACTGTTGGATTTTTGGCCATGGTGCTGTGACTTACAAACTCTATTTTGTGTTATTTTAGATTCGTAATACTAAAGTAACCCACTTGTGTATGGACCAGGGTGTGAAGGAGAATCACACAGCCACCCTGCATCCCTGCCATGGATGGGGCCCCCAGGTAGGACATTGTATTCTCAAAAATATGGACCTTGTACAGTATTTGGCTACTGTATGTGGATGTGGATCTCAGATTCATGTGGCCAGACTGTGACGTCAGTCGTCTATGACGTATCTACAGTATGACTTTTGACGCCATTAACTTCCATTATAAAATGTAAGTTAGATATTTCAAGTGTTTTATAAAGCATACATTATGTGAAAACATATTAGTAGATGTACTTCTGTGGTCCATTGGCAATGTGCATAAAAGGTGTGTGTGCACGCACACATGCGTGCGGCACTTATAGCCACGGCATAAAAATGAAAGGGGAAAGACATTTTTGCTATTACAAAATGATCCAACTATGCGGGAGAAAACATTTACCATCATTATTGTACCATGCACAGTAAGTGTTCTCTCAAGTATGTCAATTATTGATTGAATTTATTCATTTATACAGGATTAATTGGCTTCAATAGCTTCAATGGCACAACGGCTTTAACCAGCTACATCTAATTCTGTCTTTGGCCACTGGTTATACTTTTATCTAGTTATATTTTTTATCTCCCACTGAATATAAAGCTGCATTAGGCTAGTACCTTAAAGTAGGCTAGGAGATTAGATGTATGAAATCATTGTACATTTGTTAGATTATGCTATTTAACAGACCAATAGATTATTTTGGGGGGGGGGGGTCCTAGAGGGAAATGTCTAACATCACAGCAAAACAAGATAATGATTGGGGCGGCAGTGGCTCAGGGGTAGAGCGGCCGGATGGAAACCGCGAGGTTCCCAGTTCGAATCCCGGGCTCCCCCAGAGTTAGTGTCGAAGTGTCCTTGAGCAAGACACTGAACCCCTAATTGCTCCCGATGAGCAGGTTGGTGCCTTGCATGGTTTCCTCTGCCATCGGTGTATGAATGTGTGTGTGAATGGGTGAATGTAATGCACAATCTATGTAAAGCGATTTGGATAAAAGCGCTATACAGTATATAGTTGTATATATAGTTGTTATAGTAAGCCCTAACAACTATATATACCACAGGTTTCACAGTTGTGAGAGCCTATACTTGAGAGGGCCAAATGTCTTCATAAGAAATATGGTTGTTTATGGTTTAAGAAGATTTTTAGATGTCTTTTCAAAAATGATTCAGGTTGGGGTTAGGGTTAGGATTAAACATTTAGAGTTTAGATTTATGGGTTACAGTTAGTTTCCCCTATTTTATACATACTGTAGTTGTGTGGTACGTAACGCACCGAAAAATAGCCGACCTACAAGCAGCGCAACACGTTGTGAGCTTGTAGATCTAGATATTTTTCAGCTACTTACAGCGAATTTCAATGCTGGCCTGAAATTTCCTCAGAAGTATATTAACGCAAAAATGTGTGTGTGCGCATGTGCGTGCTTACTGTATGTGTGTGTGTGTGTGTGTTCCTCCAGTTAGGGCGATATACCAAAGAGGGTCAGTTGTTCCTGGGCCCTCTAGGCAGCACAGGGGAGGACACACGCTGCGTGGTGGACGACCAGATAAGCACCTTCCCCCAGCTGCTCAACTGTGACAAGGTGCCCATTGCCAAGCAGAAGGCGTGGCACTTCACTCAGGTGAGGAGGGGCAGAGCTGTGTGCACTGTCACCCGCAGTGCATGACATTGATGTTGTGTTCCACTTCCAGCACAGGGGTGGCCACAGTGTGCTAGTGGAGTGTTTAACAAACATATAGGGCCCTGACCCAATTTGGCAGTGGTGGAAAAAGTACTCACATTTTTCACCTGCAATGTAGAAGTACTCTGTTACAAGTAAAAGTCCGGAATTAAAAATGTACTTGAGTGAAAGTACAAAAGTATTGGTATCAAAATGTACTTAAAGCACCAAAAGTAGAAAGTACTCATTATGCAGAATGTTCCATTTCACAAGTTTTCAAATGTATAAAATGTATTACAAATCTTTGAAAATAGCAAATCTACAAGCTCACAATGCGTCGCATCGCGACACATTATGATCTTGTAGATCGGCTATTCTCAAATGGCCGGAATGTATATAGGGCTGAAGTGGGTAATGTATGTTTTGTAACAATAATCCAAATCTAAAAAGTAACTAGTAACTAAAGTTTTCAAATAATTATTGGAGTAAAAGTGCAATATTTGCCTCTGAGATGTAGTGGAGTAGAAGTAAAAGTACTGTGAATTGGAAATACTCCACTAAAGTAAAAGTACCTAAACATTTTACTTAAGTACAGTACTTGAGTAAATGTACTTAGTTACTTTACACCACTGCATTGGCTTCTTTTTTTCAAAAATGTTTAAAGAAAATCTGCTTTAGATCTGTATTTTCGCTATTTTAAAGTGGTTAATTCGTAATGTATTTGTGTCAGTTTGGTTCGCGGGAAGACAACGAATTTCTCTTTTCTGCTTATGGGTCTTGAGCTGAAAAAGTTTGGGTATCCCTGTACTAGTGATTAGATGATTAGGTGCACTGTCCTGAAGCAGGGTTAAGCGATTCAGGGGTGTTTTTTGTCGCCAATCATATTTGCACACATTTGATCTGGTGAGGTTTGTGCATATACCTAAGTCATGTCTCCAACCTTATAAGCCTTTTTTTAATCCAATGAGATGCTAGTTTTTTATTCTGCACTTTAAAACGTATTGTGTTGTATTAAGAATATGTGTCAATATCAACACATGGCTCCCCTCATTGTTCCCCTCATTCGGTTTTGCTTAGATAACTGCAGCTCCCTCCAGCGCGATAGTAATGACTATTAATGTCCTGATTGTCTCTTTTGTCATTGTCCTTCAGAACCAATCCATCATAAACCGAGCCACGGGGCGCTGTCTGGAAGTCGTGCCAGCAAATGTTTACTTCGGCTACCTGCTGGTCCTCCAGGCCTGCTCCGGACAGCGATGGATCATCAAAAACACCATGAGACAGTAGCGGCTAGCAGCCCCTACCAGTCCCACACAATTTTCAAGAGCTGTCACAGACATAATAACTTCAAAAGGGTCCAGTGACCCTTTTAGCTTTGCTGGGGGATGTTTCTGATGATGTCTAACATACTAATACTTAATAATGTACTCATCGAGAGAGAGAGAGAGAGAGAGAGAGAGAGAGAGAGAGAGAGAGAGAGAGAGAGAGAGAGAGAGAGAGAGAGAGAGAGAATGCTTTTGGAAGCAGACCTCTTTTATACACATCAAGCACTGAATGAGGGAAGCAACATATACCAGAGCAATTCTGTCATTGGAAGATCTGTCAACCCAGTAATTAGGCACCGGGACCTTTTTAAATTCCTTGGTTTATGGACTTTATAAGATCTTTTGTGAGGAAAGAGTTTATCTGCATCATAAAACTTTATCCGCATTATTACATTCTGTGTAATTTTATACATTTTATTAAGATGTAATGGATTATGATAAAATGACCAGGAACTGATATGTCAGTAACATGCACTGGTCAGAATACATTTTGTTGCTTGATTAATGGTTAGTTTATTGTAGGTTACAAGATGATTTTATATGTTGTGGAATTCAGTTGGTTGGTTTTATTTGATTTTATTGAAAGCATTCTGTAGCAACATGCGATGCATCTAGTAGCATGACTGTTAATAATGCACACAGGGATTCTTTGATTTTCAGACTCTTGGATAATGTAGTGGATAGTGCTAGTTTAGTCATACGGTTACATGCTGAGTGCCATACTGCTACTACTACAGAACCATTCACAACCAATGGGATGTAGTTTGAAGCACTTTCTTATGATCACTAATATGAAGCTCCAGTCCAGACTATGAATGAAATTAAAAACAGGAATGGGAAAAACGCACAAACGTATTGTTCATGTAAATGCCGAAGCCCTTCAAGGCCAGTATTATCATTGTATTAACAATGATAATGAATTATATCAGAGGTCATATATTTCAATAATTCAGTGTTACCAGTTGGATTTTCTTCCGAGACTGTCTTCCAATAAATAGCTGGATTATTGATTTTATATTGTTTGTATGATTTTTTTTTGTTTCTCCTCTCCTCCAAAACATGATTAATTGTATGCCATAATTAATTGTATATTAAGTATTGTTTAACTTAAGGCTTTTAAGTATTAAGCCAAAATCTGTATTGATCTTTTAAGAAAATCATCAAGAGTGGATGAGGTGGCCAGGTAGGCCCTTATCTCTCTCACAAGAGGTGTTTGTCCACGCGAAACAAGAGAAGCTTTTACAAATTTGCAATGCTTTTTGGAAATGTATATTCCTACACTAAAGAATCGTTTCCAACATGTCTGTATTCCCTTGGAGGAGACAATGCAGATTGTTGTGCAGTGAATCTCAACATTTCTCAACAGAAGACACATTATTTTTGAATTGCATTATTTCTGAATCATTCATAGATTTTTTTAAACAGCTTTCTCACTCCCTTCAGATCGATTGCTATTAGGTACACTGAGGGTAAAAACGGATGAGGGTGAATGGACTGCATGCAGAGTTTTGTTGACTTTACAGTAGAATAGGATAATAGGACAGTCAAATGTGGGCAAATGAAGGAGAAATATTACAACAAGCATTCATAAAAAAGGAGTGGCCTGCTGTGCACTCACACGCTGTCTGTCTCTCGCACACACTCACGCACATACGCACGCACGCACGCACGCACGCACGCACGCACGCACGCACGCACGCACACACACACACACACACACACACACACACACACACAAATAAAAGTACAAAAGTATTGGCATCAAAATGTACTTAAAGTACCAAAAGTAGAAAGTACTCATTATGAAATGATGGCCGAAATGGCCGAAATCTATATTGGGCTGAAGTGGTTAATGTATGTTTTGTAATAATAATCAAAATCTACAAAGTAACTAGTAACTAAAGTTTTCAAATAATTGTAGTGGAGTAAAAGTATAAGATTTGCCTTTGAGATGTAGTGGAGTAGAAGTAAAAGTACATCTCAAAATTGTACTTAAGTATAGTAGGCCTTAGGTAAATGTACTTACAGTAGTTACTAACACACAGAATGCTAATCACTGTCTTGGTGCCTGGAGCTGAAAGTAGGAAGCTACGAAGCCATGGGGTTCCTGGGTTAGATTAGTTATTAAATGACTGTACATAAAACAATGTTGGAAGATAATTACAAAAGCACTTTAAAATTATAGAAGCTGGTATTCAGACGGTACTACTCTATTTGATGTTTGAGCGCTGGTATTCAGACAGTACTACTCTACTTGATGTTTGAGCGCTGGTATTCAGATGGTACTACTCTATTTGATGTTTGGGCGCTGGTATTCAGATGGTACTACTCTATTTGATGTTTGAGCGCTGGTCTTCAGATGGTACTACTCTATTTGATGTTTGAGCGCTGGTCTTCAGATGGTAGGCTATTACTCTACTTGATGAATTTGAAGAATTCAGCCTGGCCAGTGTGTTCATTAGAATGTTATTATTGCTACATCAATTATTATGATCATTTCCAGCACATTAATCTTGTGACAATTTTCAAATGTCACAAGATTAATGTTTCCTGTATATAGGAATTATGGGATTTATGACAGTAATGATAATATACTATAGGCTACTGATAAAGTTATGAATGGGATCCTGCCTGTGCAACAGCAAAGGTATCAGCCTCACTGATTTATTATGTTATACTACCCTCTTGTGGTATGAACAGTAAAGGAAAATGAGCCAATCAACCCTGTGACATGATAGTGATATGATACTTACATCATCAGTATCATGTCAGTGACAGTATCATGGTCAGTATGATGTCAGTACCATTTCAGTATCATGTCAATATCATGGTCAGTCAGTATCATGTCAGTGTATCATGGTCAGTATGTTGTCAGTATCATGTCAATATCATTGTCAGTATCAAATAAGTATTACGTCAGTATCATCATGGTCAATATGATGTCAGTATCTTGCACCCCCCCCCAAGCAGTTAAATCTTGTATAAATATAGACACATACATTGATATACTACTATATAATAAAAACAAAGTCAGAGTTAGAGCATGTTTAAAAAAGGAAATCACCTTTCCCTGGAGATTTAACCTAAACCAATGAAGGAGTAAAAGAAGAACAGTTTTTGAAAAAAATCCATTTTATCCATTTACTTTTGTACAGAATACAGTATTTACAAATACATACTTATTTAGCCTCTAATAAATATTACAACTCAAAATCTTCCCCGCTAGTCTATGTGTTTAAATGTTGTACATGCAAAGTGTGTGTATGTGCTTTTTCTAGTGGCTACACTTTCAAATTAGCTATGTACAAAGTTATACAATGACAATTTGGGAGATTTAACCATCATGCTACTGAAGAGACACAAAGTGTTTCCTCAACTGCAATTTCAATTTCAGTGATGAAGACAGCATGCATCCAGTCTGCAAGACCATGTGCAGTTTCCTTCTAACACAGCTGTAAACTAAGCAGGTTGTCAACTCATAAGAAAATAATATAAATGTATCTGGTCTAAAGACCAATCCATGATGTTATGGTTGTCTTGTTAACCAGCATATATGAAGGAATTGCTGTAAATCAGGTTGAAATGTCCCAATCGATAATGCTGTGTTCAGTGGATTATAGAACATATTACCAGTGTGGCTGACAAGACTTTGAAGACACATTTTACACAACACGCACTTCATCATTCTCCAAATGCGTTGTTGCTAAATTGTGTCTAAACTAAGCCTTATACAAGCATTTTTTTTCTTTCTTGGAATTGGCAATAAACAAACAAACAAACAAATAAATAAATAATACATTCCTATAAATATAATTCTTTTAAATATGTGATCACAAATGCAGTGCTGGTCCACCAATCATTTTTGGTAGATCAAGTTCAGCCTATACAGATTATGTTAAAAAGTCTCATATAGTTCAACATTTCATTTAACATGGACCAGACATTGTGTATATGATGCCACGATATTCCCGCTTGACCTCTGTGAAGTGCTCAGAGAGAGAGAGAGAGAGAGAGAGAGAGAACAAAGTACTGACACTAATTGAGACTACAGCATAAACATGATTATACAGGTAATTCCACAAATATTTCTCAACTCACGCCCTAGGTGGCACCCTTGCACAAACCTACATGTATGACTCCCTTGATTTCTTTAGGATTAAATGGCATATACAGTGCAAGATGATGACCAAAACACAGACAATAGACAGAGTGTTCCTACCGAAAATAACCTCTGTCTGATATCATACTTGGTGGCGATAACAAGGGATGTATTCATATTGTTATGTCTGGTACATCTCTGCAGAGTTTTATGGCTTTGGCAAAGAGGGTGGAGGAAACACAAAGGAACAACAACCTTGCTGCCTGTGTCTGATGTGTTGTGAAGCAGTGTGTCTTATTTGCAGTGTTCCCCCGGGCTCCTCTAAACCTGTTTGAGCAGAGTGTACCAACAATCATGCACATACAATGATATTGTACAGCGCCAACGCACGCTTTGACACTTAATACGTGGGTTCCGTTATTTACAGACGACACTGTCCCGACCGCATGCAGTTGATAACACTGGTGTGTTCTGATCCTTAAAAAGCGAGGGTGGTTGAAGATGTTAATGTGTGAGTCAGTGCAGGAGCTCAGAACGACCTTGGGATGAACTGAATTAACAACACGTGACGACGTCTCTCTTATTATCGGTTGGCATATCAGGCAATGGAATAGAAGCTTATAGGCGTTTTGAAGCAACTCTGCATTTAGTAGGACATGAGACGTTCTCTTCATATTCAGAACAATGTGCACACTGTGTCTAGGAGGTGAAAATAAGAAAACAAAAGTCTAGAAATGTACGTTTAGAGAACCTTCTACATAAGACTTTATCTCTGCAATATTAAGCCTGCGAGAATCTGTACAAGTTAGGAATCTCTGGGGCTTTTCATTTGTGAATATTAATACATTTGTGTATTACACTAATAATACAATATCAATCTGATTCAGGCAATATCCTGACTATACTGTAGCTTTTGTAGCTTTATACTGTTGGCTTTTTGTATATTATATTGGCCTGATCGTTCTAATCAGCGTAAGGCCAAAATTTCCGTTTCTCTCAAGACTGCTCAATAAATTGAACATTCATTAATTTTATAGGCAATTTCATAATTTCCTTTGGTTTTGTTTGGGGGAGGAAGTTGAGGGTGTGTCTTTGTTTACACATATGACAACATGGCAAATGATTGTGTCAAAGGCTAACATTTTGTAGAGTGACTGAAATCCTTTTAAACAAAGGATATATATATATATATATATACCGTATATAAAAAATAAATCTGACAAAGACCCGTAACATTGTCCATGTGGATCACATGGTGCCCCATTCCTCTCTAACCAGAATATCAAATAAATATATCCATGTGTATTATTGGGAGGAATTGTACTGTTTCAAACCAACTTAAGTTTTTAATTGAACATCACAGTAACCGGAGTACAGTGTGCATGCAAATGTAGTCACTGACAGAAATGACTCAACACTGACTATCCAGACTAATTGGTGTGCTGAATACTGTTAAATATGAAACAGGCTACAGAACCCGGTGGGTCGAAAATGGAAAGTTGGAGAGCTTTCCCTGCACCACAAAAAAAGGACTCCAGGAATTGTGCCGGATGCATAAAGATCCATCTGCTTGAATGGCAGTGAGCTTTAACTGCCTTCCCCCGGAAACTATAATAAGAGGCCAATTATTTCCTTCTCCTCTCTCTTCCTCTCGGGGCCCCACACTGCAGCCCCAGTTATCTCATCAGAATACACTATAGGGGACCCGGCTGCAGGGATATAAATCTTGCCTCATCTGCCGGAGGTGTGGAAAGTGAGTGGTTCTGAACTCCTGTACTTAAATCTTTTTTTCTTCTTTTTTTTCTTTATTGCATCAGGGAAACGGAGAGTATTATGCAGAAAGTCAGCCCTTGAGTGTCCCTGTCAGAGTAAAGGGTATAGGGAGGGGGAGGAGGAGCCTCACACGACTCCTCGTTGCTGGCTTGTCAGTTTCATTGGATGTGGTAGAGTGCCATTCACTCCAGAAAATCCTAAATAATAATAATAATAATAATAAGATACAAAATAAAACTGTGGTCTTATTTGTCACCGTGGGTGAGGATTATTGTTTTGCAGTTTTTTTAAAACAGGGATATGATCCTACCCACAGGCATGCACATGCAGGTTGGTCTATTCCCCCGCTCACAGTGGGCGTGGCTATTCCATGCCATTCCTCAGCATCTGATTGGCTGCGATGAGCATGACACTGATGATGAAGGCCATGGCAAAGGCGCAGATCAAACTCTTCCTGACACACGTCTGGCCGCGGCTCTTTTTTGAAGGGTGGACTGGAAAATAAATCAGAGAAAAGCAAAAAAAATGCAATTAACATGCAGAAAAGAGAAGAGAACATATAAAATCATTTTTTGCTGTACAAAGAGTTTGCAGTGTATACACAACATGACACAGCAAAGCTTTGCCAAATAGGAAGACATCAGGTTTACAAACCGTCTTTCAAACGTCTTCTATCGCATCAACAGGACTCTTTATTTCTCATGTGAATCACATACAGTACTGTGTAATAGTACACTGACCACAATTAGGAAATAATCACAAGTATGTATTTGGCCGTGGACCCCCACCTCAAAATATGTTGTTCCAGGGACCCACAGAAACAAAGATTTGAGTAAAAAGAAATCGCTTTAAAAAAAATATATATATTCAAAGATTTTCTAAAATCTTCAGGATTTTTCAAAAATAGCAGTTCTACAAGCTCATAGCGCGGCACAAGCTTGCATATCTGCTATTTTTGAATAGCCAAAGCATAAAATAAGTGGTTACACAGATGCGTTCCCGGTCTTAATGGGTTAAAACAGCCTGTATCTGCATTTCAACCACATTTTTAAACTGAGAATTTTCTGCTACCAAGGAAGAGAAAGACTACACAGCAAATGGTTGCAGGAGAGTAATGACAGGTCTGGTCTGAATCCTGATCTGAGTGGGTAAAATGAGCTATGCTGGGAGTGGGCCACCAAGGTGAGACTCACTTTTCTCATCACATCTCATTATGTTCACAGAGGGGACTAGGCTTCTATAAAAGAAAGGTCAACTGATGAGGTTGCTGCACAGTGTTTCTTAAAAGAATGCAAGCACAACACAAATAGTCTGTTTACTGGTTCAGAGGAGTTCATAAAAACGTGAGTATTCATTTATGCGGAGGAAGGCTCTGCTAAAACGTGGTACCTAAAGGATATTTCCGTGAGTGCTGGTATTTTTCACTGTTGCCTTCTTATCATTTTCAACCTGGCGTCCCTTTTTTGCGCATGTCATTATAGGGGAAAATATGAAAAGATTGAATCCTTTTTGACAATAAAAAGGAAAAAATAGACGATCTACGTGTCCTCACTAATGCTCTTTAAAAGGCTGTAGTTTCCATTAGCTTGAAATCTCCAGCAATGATGTACTGGTACCATCTTAAAACGAGCATTAGTAAGGACCACTTATATGAAGATAATCTTTTTATTGGGATAAGTGCTCCTTGTGTGAATTTCAATGTCCATTATCTTGCTTTTTTATTATTATATATTATTATTATTATTGCAGGAAAGAAGACACTGTTCTGGCCATCTTCAGACATAACAAACTGGTTAAATTACTCTTCTGGATTTAGATTCTGAAAAGGAAAACAATACTCATGAGAGCAGCGTGTAATGTAGACACACATACTGTACAATCAATGTGCACACACGTATGTACATTAGAGACAGACGATGAAACGGCATCATGTAAAAACACACCAATTCATCCATGCATAATTATACTAACACAAGGGATCACATTAAAATAATGTGTGATGTGTGTGTGTTTAGATATTCACACATATACTGTATTATGAATATGCATACACCAATACAAATATTGCTCTCTCTCTCTCTCTCTCTCTCTCTCTCTCTCTCTCTCTGATAGCCTGCTCACTCACTCATTCACTCACCAGTTGTGAGTGAATCTGCAAACTAACTTATAACTAACCTTGTCAAATAATTGTATTGGAGTAAAAGGTTCAATATTTGCCACAGATGTAGTGGAGCAGAAGTATATAAGTAAGGAAATACTCAAGTAAAATAAAAGTAACTCAAAATTGTACTAGCACTTGAGTAAATGTACTTAGTTACTTTGCACCACTGTCACTCACTCACTCACTCACTCACAGAAGTCGCTTGCTCTATTTTGACTCTCAATTCAGGAAGCACTGAAGTCATCAGAAAAATAAACTTCTTGACTGTTGGACAACACAATGCAGAGTGGAAAGTAGGACATGGGAAAAAAGAAGACAACATGTCCACATCCCTCCTAGACTGATGTATGAGGGAAAGTAGTTTCTCTTGACACACAGTAAGGTTCCGTTTGGTTCCATTTGTGCACTTTCTGATTTACATTAAATTTAAATTAACGCTGAAGATTTTACTGTATAACTTCTCCTCTGGGAATAGCATCCCTATTTTGGGAATGTCATTATAGCCGAGGATTTTCACGCAGGATAATGCATCTCACAATCTAATTTCACATTTCACATTGCCACGTGTCATGAGCTTGTAGATCTATTATTTTTGCTATCGTCATATGACATTTTGGAGATTCTGAAGTGGTTAAAAGTCTTTGTCCTATCTTGCCATTGTGTAGGCAACTATAGGACCAACACTAAGGTTTATGAGTTATGAGTACACAAACCAGTATACATTATACCTTATATATTATTATATTATTATTATACATTATATATTATTATGAGATGCTGCTAGAGGCTTTATATAGATCCAGCACCAGTGGAGATGACAAGTGTTCAGCTTCAGCTATTGTTGCTGTGCTCGGATGTGGAGACAAGAGGGGAGTTTAATTACGACATGTTGGTCACTCTGCACCATGTCTGTTTTGGAAGAGGAATGGTGTATAGAGGCAGCATGGCGGTACAGTAGTTACAGATGTCACCAACCTGCAGACCAAAACTCACAGGTTGTGTAACTGCTCATCAGCCAGTGCATACTGTATTGATCAACAGCTACGCAACCTGTCTGATAGTGTCGCATAGCCAGACAAATTAAAGATGACCTCAATTTGTCTGGCCATGTTGGTAGACTACCAATACGCTCTCTATGATCTCTATGGCACTGTTTCCCAAACACTGGGTTTTCCGTTTCCTACATTAAAAAAATATATATAATATTTTAAAAGTAACTTTTCATCAATTAAAAACAATTCCAACATTTTTCTAAAGTGTTTCATAAATAGAATGAAAATCTAATAATTTTCATAAAATGAAATAAAAGAAATTATAAGCTCACAACGCGGCGCGAAGTGAGCTTGTAGATCTGCTATTTTCACTAGTCCCGGTCAAACGTCACATTTCTCTTTTGGGTCTTGTAGCCACATGCACGGCGCTGTGCGCGCGTGCATGTGGCTCCCCCTGCGATTTCTTTTTTGTTACTTTATTTCGGTTTTAGGTTTAGGGGTAGGGTTAGGTTAGGGTTATAGATATATCTTTTTTTTTTTTTTACATTTTTTTTTATTGGTGGCTTTGGATAAAACATTGGTGGCTATAGCCACCGAAGCCCCCGCCTAACGACGCCACTGTGTGGCTTCACCTCAGCAATCCATGTCCCAGGGATTGTAACAGGCATCGACTGTGTGTTCTCGGCTGATACCGACAATTAGCCTCCCTGACTTATTTACTTAAATGCTGGTGACTACATTCTACAGTATGTATGGGCTATGGACAAACGCCTATTCTGTTGAAAACCCAAACCAATCCTGATTCCATCCCAATATGAAGGACTGCCCTTAAAGGGATAGTTCACTCCCAAAATGACTTTTTTTTAATTGATTAGTCACCCCATGGAGACTTGAATTTGTGGATATCTTTTAGTTTTTGTTTCATTCCTAAGCCAATAATTTGATGACCAGCGGACCGGTAGGCAGCAGTTCCGGTAGGAGAAAGGAGACTTCTACCGGAACCACTGCCGGTCATCAAATTATTGGCTTAGGAATGTGACAAAAACTAAAATATCCATGTATTCAAGTCTCCATGGGGTGTCTAATCGATAGAAAACAAGTAATTTTGGGGGTGTCTATCGCTTTAAGTCTTTGCATTGGTTCTATGCAAAGACAATGCTGTTACATTTTTAATCTCTTAATTGTTTCACAGTTCTGGCCTGTACATTGATGTCACAATATGTCAGATGTATCAGTAGGCGGATATCTCCAATGCGGCTGACTACGGGAGACTCCCCGTCTGTGCCCTTGAGCAGGACACAGGACTGAACTGTCACTCTGATTGAGAAATTAATGAAAGCAAACGCCACATACATCCTGTCAGGGATGTTTGTATTTCCAGGAAGCCACAATTTTACCTACAGTATCATGTCGACACAGTCTCATAAAATGCATAATACATTCTAATAACCACCTACATACACCTACATTTCAAAATCCTGAGTTTTTATTTAATTGTGAGTGTTTACAAATAGAAACAAATGGACCAGTTTTGACAACATTCATTGGCTTGAATTTGATTCATACTCACTGTGGAGATAGCTTGAACCTGGATAGCTTCCTGCCATAAGGCTGTTCCTCCACGCAGCAGCCTGGTCAGGAAGGGATCAATGGCTGCTGCACTTAGAGACGGTTCAACACAGATAATTCTGACCCGACTTGTTTCTAATCTCAACACTATTGATTCAAGAGGCATGATTACTTGTATCTAAAGGGGGAAAGTGATTGCCTTTTATGTTCTAAAATACCTATCCGTAAGGTAAACTACTATGAGAAATTGTATCCAGTGTGAATTGCACTGTGATAGCAGCTATTGATTTCTGCATGACTGAGAACATCAGGATGTCGCTCGCTCATACAAGCCTGAGTTATACTTAGTTGTGCACAGGTGTCGTGCACCGAAAATAAAGGAAAACACAAAGCAGAGTGCATCATCCCGCTCTCCTTCAAGAGCAAGAGGTAGAGAGCAGAAATGTCCTTCCCACAACAGACAGAACAGTTTGTAATCACCATTCCCTTTTTATGTCACGATAAATCACAATGCCTATAATAATGCCCTAATAAGCCTTGTAAATCGTGTATTGCAAGCTAATTTGGCTCTGCATGACAGCAGCATTTTTTCAGTTTCACAAGAGGGTGGTGGCAGAACATTAGAACAGGTCATTTAGTCTCATTTTGGAGATTCTGAACTGAAATAAACCCCAACCAAAACAAACATATATGCCCATAATCTATACACACAGTGATGAATGCAATTGTAGGCAACGCTTACTGAAACTGTATCTTCTACTGCAAAATTCACATCATAAACCTTCATTATACTAATTTATATACTGATAACTTCAGCAAGCTAAATAATTTATGTTGGTCTATGCTGAAGCACTGCCCCAAGATGCACATTACATGTGTCATGTTGGTTAATATTTAACATCAGCATGTCCCTGCATACGATGTCAAGGGTATAGCCATTCATCATACCACATTCTGACTAGCATTTTCCTAATGACTACAAATGTGTTGTGTAAGTACATAATATCTTTGCATTCGAAGTATGCAAATGTTGGAGAATTGTTTTGCTTTTCTGTGTAGGTCTCAGTTCTGACTCCAGGCTGCCCCAATGACAAAGACAACTGATCAAAATATTTCTATCTGCCAAACCCTAAGTGCTGAAAAGACACACATGACACACATCTAATGGGGGGCGTTTGGTGAAGGGGGGGACGGAGCGAGGGCCCATTCTGACGATAACACAGCCCTGGTTCAGAGCAGGTGACCAGCTGATTTCCAATGGCATAAAGGCCTTCAATCAACAAATCAGCAGGTGCGCCATGACTCTTGCAATAGTGGATCCTATCTGACAGGCATGCATTGCTCTCTCTCCCTTTGTCACCCTCACTCACTCGCTCATTACTGTACCTTACTCTTGCACACACACGCACGCACACAGTCACATACACAGGCACAGTAGTGCCTTTTTCCAGCTGTCTTTTTGACACATTGCTGGCACGGGACGGTTGGGAACCACAGCACTCACCTCCTTCAAACTCTGTGTGACAGTTTCCTGAGTTCTCCTTCAGGCTCTCCTCTTCGTTGATGATGATGTTCTCTATGTCCTTCATGGTCAGGTGGTCACGGAAGGCATGGAACAGTATGTGTTTCAGCTCCTCCAAGGTAATCCGCTGCATGTCAAACTGCAGGGGGACAAAGTGCATACAATGTCATTTTCACACGGTCTGTGTATAATTTGGGGATAAAGTTGTTAGGTAACTGTTTTGCTGTTTGTACTGTCTGAGTATGTGCATGTATTTTGTTTGACTAAATTCAATATTGAAAAAATTGTATCTCAAGGTGGTATATTATGTGAATGGATCATGGTGGTGTTGTGGAGCCTGCAAAAACTTGCAATAAATGTTGAAGTTACAGATCAGCGTTGAATCATTACTCTAGCTGAAAGATATCATGAATAATTTAAAAAAAGCTGGTTGCATTTTCATTTAATGAGCAGATTGAGTTTTTCCTCCGAGTAACAAATAAGGCCCGCGGTGGGTGATTCAATTAAACTTTTATGCCGCGTGATCCGGTTTAGAAAAAAGGGGGAAAAGAAATGTTGGTTCCTGTGGTGGGTTCCGGTTGGCGTCACATTGTTTTTGCTCTCCACATAATGTGCATCAATTAGTTTAGTCTCACTAGTCGCACTACGAGTTAGACTAAAAGATGGATATACCAAACAATTATTATATCAAAACAAAATAAAGGATTATACCAAACAATACTATTTTTTTCGGAGGTTCCGGCCGCCTGATGTTATCTCTGCTCCAGACCGGATCAGAAAACCGAAAACGGTATTGATCCCAGGCTGTTACAATAGACTTGGGAATTTGTAAACCCTTTATTGGAAACGCTTTTCACTAAGAGCACGAATGGTTGGGAATCACAACATGAGAGTCAATATGAGTCATAATCATAAGGTAATATGACATGATTATGAAAATCTCAGATTAGTGGAGATGTGCGATTGAGTATTGATATCAACTGTAAGCATACCTGCCAACTCTCCTGTTCTCACTTCTTCCATTTCTCCTGTTATTCTCCTGTTTTGGGGGATTCCACCCTTTTTCTGTGGCCCCTCACTGATATGCATCCACAGTCTTTCATGTTAATTTGCTAGTTTCTTGAGTTTTTTATATGCAATTCACAATGGCAGTATTTGATTGTTCTTTTTGTTGGAAGGTGTGAGTGGGCTCTCTCTCTCTCTCTCTCTCTCTCTCTCACCCCCCAAAAAAACTCAATGATCAGCATTACAATACCTTATAAGTACTCTCCTTCTGAGAGAATGGGAATGTTACTCTTTTACTGTCGCTTTATGTATGTCTGGATAAACTCCTGTATGTGGGTAATGCAATTTTAAAGAGATAGTCACTTTTAAGTAATTAGTGGTTATTATTAAATATGGCTCTTTTATTGCTACTTTTAACTAAAAGAACGAACATTGAGTTGTAAAAGCAATTTGATGTTCTTACAGTCTGTAAGAACAACAAATTGCTTTTACAACTCAATGTTCTTTTTTCCCACTGAGAAAACATTTGCATAACATAACACCTCACTGTACATGTAGCTTAATTACAAATGTAATAATAATTATAACTAATGTATCTTTAAATGCCTTCATAAACCCCCATTGGGGTACAAAGCGAATGGAATGTCTGTGATGGCCCGTCCATCACTGCATTTTTCTTTTCTCCTTTTTCTATGATACGTATTGTAAAGATCAGGTGTCTTTGGGACACGGTAGCTGGAGAGAAAAGACTAATATGTGATGTCCTCAAGTGACCTGTCTGAAGCTAATTCACTGACTGTGAATATGAGACTTTGTGGACATTGTCACACTGCCCAGGGGGATTTCATGGGAATGTGAACTCATTTTCTGGTTCGCTTTTATGAAAGGAAGTTCATTGAGGTGTAAAGTAAACGCTCAAACATTCCATGACCCACACGAATCAAACAACCATACTGTACGGTATATAGTTTTAATAAAGCAGCTCACAAACAAGTGTCAATATGACAGAGATTGGATTCTTGACTGCCAAGCTTCTTTCAATACTTACAATAAAGACAGCAGTTCATATTCAAAACTAGAAAAAAAAACTGTTTCTGAAGTAAAAGTGTGGGCTTGCATAAACTTTTTTTTTTTAAATAGTAGAATTGGTATTTGAGAGAAATGTACCTTGAAAGTACAAAAAGTTGGAGTAGAATTTGCTTTTGAGTAGAATATAACTTTAAAAGTAAGCAAGGTTTGAATAGAGTTAGCATTTGTGTGGAATGTACCTTACAAAGTAAAGGAAAACTGGCCAGGGTTGAACTTATTTGGTTTTATTCAGGTGTTTTGTCTGTGACGGCTGGGTCTGGCCTGAAAGATATGTGTGAAAACTATACAAGGACCGATATGAATGTACTGTATTGGCGCTGCCAAAATAAGTTATTCTAAAAATCCATTCTGACTGGCCTTAAGGGTGATTTATTATTATATACTTAGTTGCATGCCAGTGTCACACACACCAAAAACAGCTCATCTATAGTACAAGCTTACAACGCGTTACTCTGTGATGCGTTGCGAGATGCCACGCAACCAAGCATAAATCAGGCATTAGTCTGTTATGACATTTGCCTACCTTACCAGATGTCACTGGCCTTATCCAGTCTGTCACTGGATATGACCTATTAATATGTAAGCACATTTTAACCTTGTCATTGATTGTGACTTTGACCTATTCCACCCAAAAGATATTAATTTCTTTGGGGGCAGCCTACAGATATCTTATTAAATTATAATCATTCCCTGCCAATGACGTCTTTTGACGGCTGTTTTCAGTAACCCCACACCGCCAATGACGTCCTTTGACGTCTCTTTCTTTTCTTTTTTTTCCCGTTTTTCTCAAAGGAACTAGGAGATAACGCCATCCAAAAAGTTGCTGCTCCATTCACTTCAATGTTAAAAAATAAACAGAGAAAAAAAACACATTTCTCCTGTGTTTTACCATGTATTTTTGAGTGAAAGCTGCTATTTTCAAACATCAAACAACAAATGTCAACGAGGTCACAATGACCTCGTTGACATTTGTGAAACCACACCTGACAACCCTCAGTAATTAGCAACCATCAGGGGATCAAACATACTGGAGATAAATATTCTGTGACTACTTGAAAAGGTAAGATAATCGCAAAATCCTGGCAGAGGGACGGACCACAAAGCTTCAAATAAGTCTGGCAGTGAATGAGTTGTTAATTCAATCTCACTGCACAAACATTCTATTGCTGTATTATCCTGTTACGGTATCAATTGCATATTCTTAGTATACCTTGGCATTCAGTACAAAAATGAATGAATGAACGAACGAACGAACGAACGAACGAACGAACGAACGAAAGAATGAAAGAATGAATGAGTGAATGAAAGAATGAATGAGTGAATGCATTCATGCTGAGAATGATACTATTCGGCTCCTGGGTCAATGATGTCACTGATCAATGCTTTGAATCAATAACATTTGGTTATCTCTCCACCTCAGACTAAGCAATGAACTAATTTAATCACACACCACATTTTAATCAGGCTCCATAAGTGATTCATTCACAGGGCTAATTAAAAGTTGGGGTCATTGTTTTGTCCTTTGCTTGCAAAGTCAACGCCAGCACTTTAGTCAAAGTCAAATATGACTCAACCACAAGTGGGAGTTGCTCAGTCAAATTTGTACTTGAGTTAAAGTGTAGGAGTAGTTGCTTTAAAAAAAAAAGCATATAGATATGGAGATCTCTGTATCTGTCTGTCTACCTGTGTCCCTTTTATGCCCATATATGGAGATCCATAATCTGATCTGGTACCACCCAAATTTAGAACAAACATGCAAGAATTCGCAAAAAAAATAACACTTCTTTCAAAATTGGCCTGAGAAAACATCTATCATGAGACCAAAAGAGGAGGTAAATGTAATTTTCCCATCTCTTAAAATTGGAACTGGAACACTATAAAAATGAAGCTGATAAATGGGAACTCTCTCCTGATTGTCTGACATTCTGTCAATTCTGTTCTGAGCTGGAGAGACAGAGAAACTCCTGTGACTGAACAAACACTCTGTATCAATGATAACTATCAGATTGTAGTGCTTTAACCTTGTACCTTGTAACCTTTAACCTTTTGTTTTGACCAAAAAATATCACTTACACTACCTTTAATGTCTTGACTGTACCACGTGCTGTTTACATTTCTGACTAATAAAGTATTCAATCAATCAATCAATCAATCAATCAATCAATCAATCCCTGATGTCATTAGTATGCCCATATCCTGTATATTGGCATGCCCATACTGTATGTAGCCTGGTAAACCCTCCCTCCGGAAATCTCATTTCAATTCGATTTCTGTAAGGAGTCTGGTCTGAAACGCCTTTCTGCAATAATCGCTGTGGGCTGGAGTTGGGCGGGAGTAATACCGTTGACTGACAACCCCTTCAACCAATGATCGTTTTTCCCCTTCAGCCAATGAGCAGTTCAGCTCCAGACTATGTGACGCAACGGGACTTTTGGGACGGCCATGCCGAAAATAGGTTGCCTTATTGGGATACATGCGTGTCACTCCCCGCCCCTGCCGGTTCTCTAAATTTATATTTTTAAATAGGCTCTGTCATGATTAATTGACCACATATATGAAGTTAAACAACTAAATTCTATCCAAACGATATCTTATAAGTAAATTCCGTGCCTCAAAAAAGAAGTTTGAAAGCGTTATAAAACTGAAAGTAAGAAGTGAAGGCACTCCAGAGGCACTCGCACAAACAACAATGGCTGCCGTTCGTCTTTTGTCGGCGGCTCTCAGGCTGCACTCGGGTTCATTCGGGCTCACTCGAACTCGCCACCTGATTGGCCAACTGTCGCTGTCAATCACAGAACAATGAGCGACGACGCTGATAGGCTCGTCGGCTCGGCGAGCAGAGCGGTTATTGGAGAAAGGCGTTTCAGACCAGACTCCTTACAGAAATCGAATTGAAATGAGATTTCCGGAGGGAGGGTTTACCAGGCTATACTGTATGGGCATATTGATTTGATCTGTGGTTCTGGACAACCGCATATCCAAACAACTCGACGGCGGGCACCGCACTCCCTCGAGTCCTGACGATGCATGTGCCGAGTTTGAAGTCGTCCATTGACCTGTCCGGCAGGAACCAGCTAACTAAATTTTTCCGCTTTTGCATTTTTTTCCACTAGAGGGTCGGGTCGAGGCGCGTAGTCCCGACCCTCCGTGTCCCTCTCTCTGTATGTATTAACTAATTTTAAAAAAAGGAGAAAGAAAAAATACATGGGGGCCCCCCTGGGGGTCCGCGGACCCCCTCGCAGACCCCCTGGGAGTCTTGGGAGCCGCGCGAAACATTGCGGACTCCTTCAGAGCCCATATAGATCCACCGGCTTGCTCCCTGTGGCTTTTGTTTTTTCATGAACCTGCTTGCTTGTTTCTGGTGCTTGTTTTATTCCAACCAGGCATCCTGACTGACTGGCGAGTCGGTTCGGGTGACTGTTAGAGGCAGCACGTAGACGCTGGCACGGGTAACTAATATTGTATTGTTTGGGATTTGCATGGCACGAAAATGAAGGACATATTAGCGTAAGTGTGGTGGGATAGAGACATGACCAAACAAAAAGATAAGCAAGAGCAGGGGTTGAAGCGAAGGGCTTGCGTCTGTTGTTGTTGTGGCGATGCAGAGAGATTTCAATGGCCGCCGCTTCGTGTTGCTTCGGCTGTGGCCGTCGGCGCTCGGGTGTGCTCACGGTAAACGGTGCGAAAGTGTTTCCCCGTCCGGTGTGTTCATTAATGTGGTGAGTTGAATTAAATGTGCTGCGAGGAGGCAAATGTGTAGTGAGCAATGAGAAGTAGCCTACGCCACCGTAAATTCATCGCGCACGTTGTGGCTAGTGTTGTGGTGACATGTGATATGTTGTTGTTGTGTTTAGTCCGAAACAATGGAATGAGTGTGTCGTCGGAAGCGGCAAAAGTTAACTATCCCAATGTATAGGTAGATAAATCAGTGCTATTGACAAAACCAGCTAACTCCATTGGATCCTAAACATTTCTGCTAAACCAGCTAACTCCAGTTAGCTGCATAGACATATAAAGGTAGACGCCTCCTCCGGCTCTGAAGCGTCTGTATCTCGGGCGCGCAGCAGCTTCCGCCCTCAGTCGCGTGCGTCACAGAAGGGGACGTTCGGTAGGCCAATCAGAAGCCTACTGAACGTCCCTTCTGTGACGCACACGACTGAGGGCGGAAGCAATAGAAAGGTATTGCGATACAGGTTGTGCCAATGAACTGCAGAGGCCAATGAGGTATCTATAGGTTTCTATATCTATGGTTAGCTGGTTTTGCTGACTCCAGGCTCCACCCCCTTTTGACCTCCAACCTCATTGTGAGCTTGGAGGTCCATTGAGCTGTTCTTATAAATGATTAACAAAACCTCCTAACTCCATTAGAAAATGTCTTTTCTAACAGACAAACAAACAATTGCCCTTAAAGCTTTTGTTGGAAAGAAAGATGTGTTAAGAATAGTTTCATCTGGTTACCAGACTAAATACGAGTGGAGCTAGCTTTCGTTGTTTACTATTTCAGCACCGGCGCTTGTGTGTGACGTACAGTAGCAGGAAGCACTGCTCTGATTGGTTTTAGGTCTAACCAATAGAGTCCGTTTGGATCTTTTTGTAACCGCCCCTTGGAAAAAAAATCTATCGTTGATAGGAACCAGACTAATATCCACGCAGTGTGTCATGTGATTTGTCTGGCCACGCGAGGCTACTTCCACACGGCTCACCCTATGGGAGTGAGTGCAACAGACAAACTGTAAATGACTTTCATTAGATAGCAAATGAAGGACTTAAGTGAAGCATAATGACGCTTATGTTTGACTTCCCAAATAAATGCTGACAGACAGGCCACATGTAAAGGAATAATTACTTTTGTCGGTTGGAAGAAAAAAACACGGTCATTTCCATTACAACGGTGGTTTGAATTTAATTAAATCTATCGAAACTTTGAGGTCATTTGTCTCAAAGGTTCTTTAGTGACAATCGATACATGATCTGACAAACCGCTTGTTGTGTAAAAAGACAAGAAGCCTCTAAAAGCCCTGCTAGAATCCTGTAGAGGCCGTGCTGGTACTGCAGTAATCCCAACCTGGTTTCAACTTCTGCTGCTATTTCTAACTACACCTTATGTGCATGGTTATCAATATCTGACCTGTTTTCCCTGTTCTTTCCTTCTGTCTGTCTCTATTATATTTCTGTTTCCTGAAAAAAAAAATATTACAAAAAAATTATTACAGTTGTAAACCTGTGATGTGACAATAGAGTTGAAGTTGACTTGAAAGAGATGTGTGGAACACACAGGCGTGTCTGCAGACACCAAATTGTAGTAACAGAACTATGTATGCGTCCACTGTCTGCAGACCCTTGCGGCTATGAAAATATTTACACATTTTTATGAACATTTTCATGAGGTATTTTATAATGACACGCCTCAAATAGGGATAACAGGTTGAAACTGTTTTACAAGCCTTGTTGATTTGTGGACTTTTGCAAGGACATCGCAAGTTAACAATTCATGTGTGAGTGTACTTAAGTAAAGTGCACAGCAGATACAAAACACGTGCACACGCACACACACACACACACACACACACACACACACACACACACACACACACACACACACACACACACACACACACACACACACACACACACACACACACACACAGCACTTACATACTGTACACACACTGCTCTCACATGCACACAAATGCCTCACTAGAAGCAACGACTTTAAACGACGTTTAACGACTTGTGTATGATTATCCCTATCTGGCCCATATTACCAATGGCAATGTGCAGCTGCCTAAAACAGATGTTTTAAATGTATCACAGACAAGAGAGAGTTAGTTAGTTTGTATGTTTGTATTCTGTTAGTTTGTATTCCCTCCCTTCTCCCCGTTGGAAACTGAGAAAGAATGACATGCTAACCCATCCTAAATAGGCAGATCTACCTGGGGTGATCCAGCGGAATCAGCCTCCCGATCTACAGCCAAGTCTTGCATCATTTCTCCCCATGGCTGACATCCTAATGTTTAAGTGACCTTCATGAAACCCCGCAGCACAAAATGATGGCATCCCTGGGGGACATCAAGAGAGTCTGCGTTTCATTTGCCAGGGAATGAGGGATGAGCCCAGAGGATAGGTTAATTCAGCGAGCACTCCAGCGGCCGATAACGAAAACCCCATTTCCCCCAGCTCTGACCACTTTTAAACTCGGGCAGTGAGTGACCTTAATAGGAGAATGGTATAAAGAAAAGGGGGGATGGGGGAAGGGGGGTGGTTGGGGTGGTGGAATGATGCGACTGGATGCCATGAGGGCACTCAGCACCGTGCAACACATGCTTTTGTATACTGAACACTGTGTGTATTGTGTGTTTTTTTGGCCAGTTACACTCACTGCCATCTTTCTTTCTTTCTTTCGTTTTCCTTTATTTATTCAGGGAAGCCCATTGAGAGCAAGCTCTCTTTTTCAATGATGCCCTGATTACAGCATGAAAACAAGTACAGTTATAAAATACAATACATATAGTGAAAACAATAACAAACATTTGAACCACATTAAAACAAATCACAGATGTAAATACATATAGGGTTACATGAAACAGGTGCAGTCACTATATAATGTTTCCTCAAGAAGCACCCTAAAGGATTCTATGGAGACCAGTCTATCTGTGAGCAGTGCACGGACACACCTGCAAGGAAGTAAATTCAGTCTGAACTTCAACTTTGGTTAACCATATGGTGACATATTTCCTTGTGAAACAGGGGATGGGTGCTTCTCAGCCAGTCACTGATGAATCAGTCAGCACAACACGTTCAGAGGACCACCCTGTTCCCTCAGGACATGGGATTTAAACACTGCGATTCTAAATTTGTGTCGCAAGATATCCTAGAGGGTGGCTGAACAAAGCCCAACTGGAAAATGACTGTCTTCAGTTATTTTCAGGGACCAGCCAAGGAAAGGGGTGTAGTAAACTTTTATATCCAGTGGTGCTTGACACTGCTACTGTATGTCATGTCACGTCAAAGTAGTCTCTCATGAGCATTCTCATGTGATGCTGTCACTGCGCTAGTGGCATTATGCAGGTGACAGTCTATTCACCATCCCGCTGAGGCCTGCAGACAGCACTACAAAACAGATAATATACTGTGGATGACACTGTCATGTGGTGAATCTGAACAAAGCAGGAATGAGCTGCTGGGAGAGAGAGAGAAAACTCCCTGATTCAGCCAAGAATAGTTTAATCCAGCTCGGCTGGCAGGGGTCATTCCAAGTGTCTGCTTCAATGTGTATTTTTAGGAGGTCAACACAGGGCTGTAATTAAACCACACAAAATTAACTTACATTGAACAAGATGCCTGGCAGGTTTCCCCACAGCCATTAGAAAGACACGGGGTGCTGAGACCAGTCTCTTATGAGCAAAGCTAATTAAACAAGACAAGTCCATATCACTGTCCAATCACAAGAGGGAAAAAGAAGCCCAGTAAGCTACTAGAAAAGAGGAAATTAATTAAATGTCCTGCCAATTTCAGAGCCAGCAATTTTTGATTGCTTGATTGAAATTTGTATTAGGCAAAAGAATGTAAAACAACACAGTTACATTTATAATACTTTTGTCTAAAAGGTACGACCAAAAAAGTCCTTGCGGACTTGTTTCCGTTGGGGTCCTTGAATTAATTTCATAGACATATATAGTAGCAACCAAACAGTTCAAAAATCAACATAAAAATACAGAGAAAAAATACCACTATGTACAAAAAAAGCATGAAAAATAAAAAATATATACAAAAAAAGGGGGAGGGCAATAACCATTGTCAATTGGGGTTGAGGTCTTACTTGAGGTCTTCGTGTTCATGTTATGAATATTATTATATAAATGTAATACATATTATTATATGAATATAATATATTTGATATTCAGAGCACCTATAGGGTGCGTTCGGAAATACAGCACTGAGCGCACTGGCCAATACAAACTAATAGGCGAGTGCGCCCCGGTGCGCAATTTCCGAACGCACCCATTATAAAAACTTCCTATACTGCTGTTATCACCAAACCTTACCACTGTTACCCAGACTCCATATTACCCAAGATGCTTTAGTTTATACAAACCTGCTCTATCTACAGTGGCTGTGCATCACTGTGAGTTTCACACATTTCACTGATATTTTTCAGCCTCAGGTATGAATGTTCTCCAATGCTCACAATCTATTTCTGGCACTTTATTCTACTGACGTCCTCAATTGTATAGAATACGAAAACTTGACTGGTCCCTCTATACTGTATTGTTGTATTGTGCAGGTAGAATCATATACTTCCTGAACGCACAGTGTGCAATATTGACTCCTCAATGTGAAAAAGAAAAGCCTACATGTAGTCCGGGAGTCAAAGGGTGATTTTTGGCTGAACGTGGTTTCGTCGGTAAAAGTTTTTTTCTCAACTGATTCTTGCTGCTGGGGGTCCCCTCTTAAGGATTCAAGAGGGTGCCCAGTGAAATCCCTTGAGCATTTTTTATTATTAACCCCTTAATGCCCAAAACACTAAAAATTCACCCAAAATAGACTTCTATGGTATTTCATGCAAAATACTTGATCTAAATGCTTAAATTTGGTTTCTACAGTGTGTATCCATGTAAGTGGATGTGTACAGTGCATTAGATTTAATATGTATGCATTTTTTAATATTAACCCCTTCCTGCCCAGAACAACATAATCTTTAAACTGTGATATTGCACAGAAATCAAATCAAATCAAATGCATTAGATCTGCTTTCTACAATAGTGGAACTTGTTTCCTTTTGGATGAATGCACATTAACCCTTTCAAGCCTTCCATCTTGAGCATCCTGCACAAAAATATCTACAGAACATATTCCCCTGGGGGGGAAAAAGAAAAGAAAAAAACATTTAAAAAAAATATATATATATATTCCCCCAGCCCTAAGCCACCACTGCCTCAACTTATCCGCCCCAATAACCGTGCGAGCCACCTTCCGGATAATGTCATTGGACAACCCGAGTCGGAAGACTCGGCGGGCCTGGGCTGCAGAGACAACCGAGCGGAGCTGCAAGAGGCCGATGCCGCCATCGGAATTGCTTGAGTAGAGGATCCCGTTGCTAGACGATTGATGCAAGCGGAACCACTCCCTCACTCTGACCCGGATAGCCTTGTCTACATCCCTCAAGGGTGTGGGGGCGGTGCCTAAGTGATCCGCGGCGTAAAGAACCCTCGGTAGGGCAAAGCGGTTCAACAGATCAAACTTCATTCGGGGATCGAGGGGGGCCCTGCCGATCCTGTCACTCCACGCGGAGATCGAGGCTTCGCAGGCCGGAGCCGAAAAACCGGCAAGCGGGCTCACTCTGAGGCCGAGATATTTCTCGTAACCAGCAGGATCGATCAGGTGCAACAGCTCACCGTCAAAGGCCCAATCGGTGTTAACATTGTAGGTGAGCCGGCCGCCCTTCTTTTCGATAAAGAACCCATGACACTTACCGGCGTTAACCCGCATGCCGGTAAGTTGGCAGAAAGCCCCCAGAATGTTCAAGTTTCTCCGCATGCCTTCCCTTGAGTCACTAAACAATGCTAGATCGTCAGCAAACACCATCGCCACCACGGAGACATCCCCGAAGGAGAATCCCCGCCCTTCGCGTTCGATAGTGGTGATTAATGGATCAACCGCTAGATTGAAAAGTAGGGGAGACAGGGAGTCACCCTGTTTCACACCCACCTTCATTTCAATGTCTGGTGTTGTCCCTCCCCCACACCTGACCCTCGTCGTACATCCATCGTAGCCCGCAAAGATTACGTCCGCCATGTGCCGGTCGAGACCCCGCCCCTCCAGCACCGCCCGGAGGTGTTGATGCGAGACTGTATCGAACGCTTTTTGGAAATCGATGAACACCACGCCCAAAGGTTTGCCCTGCCCCTCACTGTGCTTTAACGCTGACTCGAGTAACATCAAGTTCTCCGAGCAGCCAGACGAGGGAATGAACCCCCGCTGTCGAGGGTGTAAGGGGCAGACGGCTCTCATTCGCCCGTCGAGGATACGGGAAAAGAGACCGATAATCACCGAGGCGATGGTAATGGGCCTCCAGTTGCCAAGTAGGACTAGCTTGGCGGGGTCATCACTTTTATGGATAAGCGTCGTACGGCACCGCTTCAGGCACTGGGGGACATAGCCAGCGTCCAACCACGACGAGTAGATGTGCGCGAGTTGCGAGCCATCAGGGTCCCATAGAAGCAACTCGGAACGAGTGATACCGTCGGGACCGGCCGCTTTGCCATTCTGCATGCGCTGGAGACAAGAGTGAACCTCTTCACCCGAGATCAAATCGCCGAGGACAGTATTGTCAGCCCCACCGAAGGAACGGAAATGGCCCAGTCCAAGAAACGGTCGCTCTAGTCCCCAAGCATGTTGGTAGAAATGATGTATTCCATGCATGGGTATCGGACACCCGATAACATTGTCCCCGTCTAGGACAGTTTTGGCTAACCGCTTCCTATCAGAGTGGTACAGCCGCCTCAGAAACACCCGGCGGTGAAACCTTTGCAGGCGACTGCCCCTTCTGCCAGGCACTTCTCCACTTATCTCTCTCTGGCGACGCAACTGTTTCGGCGGAGACCCCAGGCTACTAATTAGCCAGTTAGCTTTGGCTTCAATGGATGGCACCGAACACTCTTCAATCTTCAAAAAGAGGTCGGAGTCTTCCCCCAGTCTGACCCCATCAATACCCGCGTCTTCTACAAGACGTCGAAGCGCCTGTTTCATCAACCCGGGCTGTAACGGAATTGTGTCAGGACATTTCAGCCCTTGGACAAGTGTTTCATCATCCAGCACGACTGGGGGACGACCGCCTCTCGCACGGTCAGCCTTTTCAAGGCTACAAGCCTTATCCCTCACCTGCTCCTCCGTCCTCCCCCGCCCCAGGTCTTTAGCCACGGACTTCCACGACCAGGTATCTCTGGGACGGTTCATAAGAACTCGTAGCTCGTTGACCTCCTCCACGGTCCAACGCCGGTGCTTACGCCCCCGAACCTGCTGTCTCCCACGTCCCGGGTTCTCGCTTGGCATGTTCAGTTCTTTGTGTCTGCTTAGCATGTGATTGGTCCGGCCGGCACGTGAGAGGGCCCTGAACGAACAGCCCACAGGAAAAGTTAACCAACGCCCGGCGCTGGTCCACGATAACCGGTTTGCACCGAGGAAAGTGGCACCGCACCGCACGCGGGTTAGAGCTCTCCCAGGTATCATTTACTGCATTTGTACCTTACCGTCAAATCATGGAGTGAAAGGACACCGACGATAGGTACGCCACAAAGAACACACGGCCTATCAAACGGGATAGGGATAGACAAGACACGGGGGAGTTGACCGGAGCCGGCCGCGGAATCTCGGAGGTATAGTCTCCCGGCGGCGTGCACTGCGACGGTCACCACTTCCTCCTTTGCCCCCTAGCCAGGTCGACGGCATGTTACGGGGGATCGACGCCCGTGGCCCGGTACGCAGCTGTTTGGTCGGTCGCCGGAGTACGCGACGCAAGCAGGGTTTGAGAAACGGAGTCTCCGGAGTGCGACTTTGCGCCCCCGCCGCATACGGATCTCCTCGCCGAGCCCCGTGATGGGGCTCGAGGCGAGGCCGACAGCGGGGGCCGTCAGGCGGTCCGTGGCAGGGCAACTTGGTCAGACGGTGCGTCTCGGTCTCGCTAGGCCGGGGTCGGCCGCGGAGGAGTGCGGAGGACAGGCCATCGAGGCCTCTCCGCACGTGGTCCCTCCGCGCCTGGTTGGGCCCGCAGGCTGCAAGCAGCGTCCGTTGACGGGCATCTTCCACCAGCATGCGACCCAGTGAAATTTGGGAAAAAGACATAATTAACAGGCCACTGAGCCCAACCACTCTACCTGAAGGTTGCAAACCTGCCCCAGACTACATTTTGCAAATGATTAAATGTGGCTGCAAAACTGACAACCCATGCAATTCCAAAAAATGCAGCTGCAGAGTACATGGTTTGCCATGCACATTGTCCTGTCACTGTTATGTTGTAGGATGCTCAAGACAGTTTTAGATAGGATTCTTTCCTTTTTCTTTTATAAATTCCTTTAAACTTGGTTCTTGTCTCCGTCTCTGATTCTGGTGTCTCAGGAAAATGTGGTCAGTTGGTATCATTGGACCTTAACATGGGATATGCTGTATATGACCACTTCCACATAAACATTATTAATTTCTTATACAGCTAATTTGAAGCATTTGAATTGATTTACTGTGCATAACATGTCATAAATCAACATTTTTAATGGATTTTGGTGCTTCGGGTGTGAAGGAGTTAATATCTATGAAATGTTCAAATGTGAAATCAAAAAACGAAATTTTACACATCCACGTTCATTGATAAACACTGTAGAAATCAAATTTTATGCGCTAAATCAATATTTTTGCATAAAATGCCATAAAAAACGTTTTTTGTTTTGGGCATTTAAGGGTTAATGACTAAAAGATGGTTGGCCTCAAAGGGTTAATATGCATTCATCCAAAAGGAAACATGACCAGTTCCACTATTAGACTTAGTAGAAAGCAGATCTGATGCATTTGATTTGATTTCTGTACATGTTCTATTTCACAATATCACAGTTTAAAGATTAAGTTGTTCTGGGAATGAAGGGGTTAATATTTAAAAGTTTACAAGTATTAAATCTAATGCACTGTACACATCCACTTACATGGATACACACTGTAGAAAGCAAATTTTAAGCAATTAGATCAAGTATTTTGCATGAAATACCATAGAAGTCTATTTTGGGTGAATTTTTTGTGTTTTGGGCATTAAGGGGTTAATAATAAAAAATGCTCAAGGGATTTCACCGGGCACCCTCTTGAATCCTTAAGAGGGGACCCCCAGCAGCAAGAATCAGTTGAGAAAAAAACTTTTACCGACGAAACCACGTTAAGCCCCATGACTCCCGGACTAATGTGTGCATATTGTAGTTGACAGTCATTGTACACTATCCTTTTGCATGGTTCATGCTGTCGTTCTCACTTTCTCTCATGATGTGCTGTAAACTATTTTAGATGTCCAAATGTCTGGACCATCCTATCCTATCCTATATATTAAAATTGCCTTGTGGGTGGACGTGGACGGCTGGCATCACACGTAACAAGCCCATATATGGGGACTATTATGGCGTGCAGACACTTATATAAAACCTGCTGGTGTCACTGATGATGTCATGCTTTGACATCACTCTGTGATAGCACAAGCTCATGGATTTGGAGTGCTTATCGATAGGGACCCGAGGGAGTGAAGTCGGATCGGCGGTTGTCCAGAACCTCCGATTTTACCAATATGCCCATATATGGGCATATATGGATATCCGGATTATCAGAACCGCAGATATGAACACTATGCCTTTATCTGGGCATGCCTTATATGGGCATACTGATGACATCTGGGATCTCCATATGGTGATATACAGATATAGAGATGTCCATACAGTATGGGCATAAAAACGACACAGACAGACAGACAGACAGACAGACAGATGGGTATAACGGGTACTCTGACAATGGGTAATCGTTCCCGACTTGCATGGTACCCGAGCAGGCCGCGGTGTAGTTTCTTTCCAAAATTCCTTTATAATATGTGATGAGCGCTGATTCTGAACATAAAATGCTTTACCTTCACTATATATGGACGTATGGTATGGGGCAATGCAAGCCACACTAGGTGGGGCAATGCAAGCCACACTAGATCTATGCAACGTGCATAGACGTGCATAGACATGAACGTGCAAATGTAGGCATTGTTTTGGTTGTTAAACTGGAAACTCAGCATGTCAACGATCTGTGCTTCTAAGCAGCCTACATACAGCCATAGGAAACTATCAGAAATTTCAGGAGTCATTTATGTCTCATTTACCACAGCCTTAACCTCCTGTCGATCGGTAGGAGATTAAGTGAGCAAAAAGAAAACATAATGCACACAAACAATAAGTACATGAGGGAAAATGAATTGAGACACTCAGCATGAACCGGTCGCTGTGGTGTTGAAATTGACGTAAACAAACCCATTTGCCAATTTCTGCATTGGCACGTCTGTGTATATGGATGCAACAAGGGCCATAATGTAATGAAGAGAAGCCGGCATCAAACTAAGGCAGCAGAGAGTGAATGGCAAAAGTGCGGAAGGAGGAAGGATCCATAAAAAGCAATTAGGAAACTACACATAACTTGAAAAGCTACTGTGTTCCAACAGTTAACAGGCCACTGTAATACTGTATCACTGAGGCTGAAACATCAAGAAAGACTGTTAATGAACGGACAGCTTCATCAGCTTCGATGTTTGAACGGTCAAGCAGCTGTCAGGGTTTAAAAGACAAACAGATCTGCTTATCAGGCTCTTCCTACATACAGTCTGTAAAGTAACGTGCAATATAAAACAAGACATTGGAAGGTGGAAATTGCCGTTACAGATATCATTATATTGTGATGAACACTTGTGATAAACACCTCCGTCAAAGTTGATGGACAGCATAAACTGCTGTTCTATGCTATCATGAGCCGTTTGCGCCGAGGACGCCCCAGATCGTTTACATCAAAATGCTTCCGATAAAATGCTGGCACATACCAGATATGAAACTGATAGCTGAGGCCAGGGTGGGGTTGGCGAAAGGGCCTACTCTGTGTGGAGTTTGCATGTTCTCCCCGTGTCTCCTAGGGTAGTTAATACCCTCACAAAAACATGTAGTAATCCTGGTCGCTATACCGCCTCCCCCATGACAGCCGGGGCGCCTGATGGAGGGGAAGGGAACTGGTTGGAATAACGTGTTCCTTCCACGCGCTACGTCCAACCAGGGAAACTCCCCCCTGTCAGGTGACAAGAAGGTCAGTTGGCTCTCATGCACTGAAGGAAGCATGAGCTCGGCCCTGGCCTCCCTGGCTGTGGGGGACTGGTGTAGCGCTGGTGTAGGGCTGGTGTAGCGCCCAGGATCACTTAGGAAATTGGCACCGGGTGAAAAAAATGGGTTACAAAAATCGCGGGATAAAAATTATTAGTAAAAAAAAAAAAAAGAAACTGATAGCTGAGACACCTTCAGGGGATTTTTCAATCCACTAAAGAATCCTCTGAATTAAACTATAAAACAGGCAATTCAAGTGATTCATTAATTTTATTTTCACTTTTCATTTACATTTACAGTACACGTTCATTTACATCCATTAACAGATGTGAATCACTGGTTTCTTTCAAAACTGGCATGAAAGATCATAAGGTAAATGCAAATTCCCATAGGAAAATTCCTTCACTGCCATTCATTCACTGCCGCCGTTTGTCCTTTTTCTCCTTTGTACATAGGTGTTTTGTATTTGTTGATGACATGTGTTATTGTGTTATTTTTTATGCTATGTTGATGAATTGAATACATACAGTAGGAACAATGGAATGAAGTCCCCAGGACTTTTTTTGTGCTATCCTTTTAGCCTTAATGTCTGACTGTACCACGTGCTGTTTACATTTCTGACTAATAAAGTATTCAATCAATCACTGAAAGCACAATCACAGTGCATTGTCAAAAGTGAACCAAAAGACAGAAGGCCTTTATATTTGAATTTAAAGACAAGTCAAGGATGAACACGCTGATGGAAAAAGAGAACATAAGTCATTGAGTTGGCTATCAATAGCCAATTACTGTTAGTGAGATTAATCAAGGAGGAATTACACCCATTAACCCATGGAGAGGAGCAGGCTGAAGGAGCTGCTTAGAGGTCGCCACCCCCGTTAATGAGATTCGCTGGATCTATTACGGCCTGCTGCCTCATGTACGTAATTCATTGCCTGAACTGGAAAAGAACTAGAAGATGATACGAGGATAAAAGCAGGAGGGCTGACGTACAGTACAGGTGCAGACCATAATGACAACAAGTTTAGCTTAACTCAACCTAAAAAACTGACCCTGTGTGCTGCAGTTAAGGGGCAAATTGATAACTTGCAGTGGCGACTGCGAGTGAATGGGCTTGGACGCTGTTTTACTGTGTGGTTAAGTAGATAGATTATTACTCATATTACTCACTTATTACTACCAGGAACTGTTTGGCTCATCGCTGGATGTAATTGAACTGTTTCTTACACTGAGAAACACTTCTCATAGGACCAGTACTAGTATTAACGGCATCTGTTGTTTCCACCCAAGATCATTTTATATCATCTGCTCTTGGCTGTCAGTTTGAGGTGCCATAGATTTGCTGACAACTCTGCACCTCCCACACATGGACATCAGTTTGCTCTTGGGAGACATTATGGTTCCCAGGCTTTTCTTCCATGACACTGTGGAAATTACCAGTAGAGTGCAGCACACTGCCAGGGCCGTGTTAATGTCAAAATGCGCCCTAGGCAACGGACAGTTTTCGGGCCCGTGCATGTGTGCGACCCATGCGCGCATTGTGGCCGTTTTGGGCGTTTCTTTGTTACTTTATTTCGGTTTTAGGGTTAGGGTTAGGGTTAGGTTAGGCTTATGTTATTTAAAAAAATAACATAAGCAGGCATGCGCCTACATTGCCTGTGCTTAAACACGGCCCTGCACACTGCCCTTAAAAGGAAAAAAGTGGTAATTTGACTGACTATGACTGAACTCAACTGAAACACACCCACTGACTATTCAGCCTAATGATTAGGCTCTAATCCAACCTATCTGGCCACCACAGGTCGTAAGGCCCAGGGTTGGGTAGTAACTGAGTAGAAGTAATCAGGATTATGTAATGAGATCATGAAAAATAAGTAACTACAGTATTATCATCCCAGATTACATTCGGAAAATGTGTAATTAGAGCATAGTTGTCAAGGTATAACGGGTACAAGGTTGATTTTTTTTTAAATTATTTTTTTATAATTATGTCGCAGCTTAAGACCCCCCTGGATCCCCTTGCTCAATCCAGACCCCTGCTGTCCCAATCCTCACCTCAGCTGGACAACTTCTGACTACACACCATCAAAGTAGACCACATTAGACAGTCAGTGGGTCCTATTATTAGGGTCTGGGTAGCTCTGCTGCTCTGCTCTTGTGTTTGTGTTTGTATTTCTTCTTCTACTGCTAGGGTAATCTGCCTTCCCATGCATGAAAATAAACAAGACTTTGCACATAGGTCCAGTCTTGGACACAACTGGCATTGTGGGCTAATCATTATGGTGGGACTGCAGTACAGCAGCCCAATTTTATATTCATACATTGTACATGCTATCCTTTTGCAACTTTCACCAAATGTAGGCCCAAGTGAGCAGAAATGCTCAGATGCTTTGAGCCGGCAAGACTTATGTAGTCAATCACTCCTCTTTTTCTCATGAAGTGTTAAATGAATTAAACAATAAAGTTGAATGGAATTATCTCCTCCTGTGTTTTGCTCAATTGAGACAAAATGTATAGCCAGATTTTTGAGCAAGCCACTGTTAGCTCAATGCAGAGTCGTAATATTCCTACAATCCTTTTTTAGTATAAGGCACAATATTTTAACTGTTTGATATTGCAGTAATACAAAAATAATACGTTAGTCAGATTAGATATTTTTTTGTAATCCAGAGGACTACGTTACTAATTACAAAAATATCCATGTAATTTGTATTCAGTAACTCACTACATTTCAAAGTAATCTGACCTAAACTTCACGCCCCATCAGTCATGCTGTTGACTGTGCTTCACACGAGTCTGCCATGCATTTTCAGCTGAATAGGTAAAAAAGAGTCCATAAGGTTCAGTCCGGTCCCATTTCAGGATGGTATTGTTCTAAAACCAAGGATCTGTCATTGAATATAAAAGGTGCATTTATATATAACGCCTTTATCCAAAGCAGAGTTCATTCACCCATTCACACACCGACGTGGGAGGAAACCAAGGCACCAACCTGCTCATCGGGAGCAGTTAGGGGTTCCGTTTCTTGCTCAAGGACACTTCGACACCTCACAGCGGGGATCGCACTGGGAACCTTCTGATTCCTAAGCGGCTGCTCTACCTCCCAAGCTACTAATCTCAGTATAAGACGTATAAGTGAAGTATTTCAGGCATTCCTTCTCTTTTCATCTTTTCCCAAGAAGCAGCACTCCTCAGAAATGATTTTCCCACAAGATGTGATCGAGAGAGGATGGACATATCAACCTATTCGCCTTTTCCCATATCTGAAAATAAAATCATCTCCACAGAAATGTCATACCAAGCAGTCTCTTTTAAAATGTATGCACTTTGTTGTCCAAGACTACATTACCCTGGAATTGACGTCTGGATATGAAAGCCAGAGGAAAAATGCGAATTCACACAGGCACTGATGGGACTTTGATCACGACTTGGAGAGAAAATGTTAACTCAAACAATCTCAGGTAAAGCTAACACATTAAAACCATTCATCCACACAGCACAGAGGGGACTTCTGAGCACATCATGGAGCGGAAAGATTAAGTCAAGCCATCTTTGTTAACACAGTGAAATGTGATGTGAGGTAATGAACAATAAGCAATATGTCTTTTTAACAGCTTCTATCGAAACTAAAGATTTCCCCCATTAACACATTGACTGCCAGAGTTTATTCATAATGTACTCACCCCTGTGCCAGCGATTTGCATGTTTTTTTTTGTAATTTTTCATTCAAATAAATTGTCTGGATGCGGTTTTAAACACATACGACAGATCTACCAGCAGAGAACAGCAAATAAACACCTTGAATAACTCGCTGACTCGCTCGAACCCCCCTAAACAGACTCAAACAGTCAATACGTCATAACCGGATGTGACGTTTTCGGACACTGCATTCCAGTGTTAATTTTGACAGCAAATTCTGATTTAGTCTTAGTCTTAGTCTTTTGAATAACACGCCATTTAGTCTTAGTCCCATTTTAGTCTTCTGAAATAGTTTTAGTCTAGTCTTAGTCTAGTCGACTAAATATCAAAATATTTTAGTCTTAGTCTTAGTCTTTTAGTCTTAGTATTTTAGTCTTAGTCTTTTAGTCTTAGTCTTTTAATTTTAGTCTTAGTCTTTTAATTTTAGTCTTAGTCTTTCAGACTAAGTCTTTGTCGTTTGTCTTAGTCTTTTAGACTTTTAGTCTTAGTCTTTGTCGTTTAGTCTTAGTCTTATAAACTTTTAGTCTTTGTCAAATACATTTTAGGTTTGAATGTGCAATACATTACAGATTTATTGTTGTAATATGAAACATGTTTTGTTTTATTTTTAGTATCAAATGACAAGAAATAAGTACATGACCCAATTGATCTCAGATAAAATGAGTATATGGCCTATATAAGTATAAGGTATAAGGAGCTATGGCCCGCACCTGTGCAGAAATCCAAACTAGCCGACCTACAAGCTCACAAGGCAGTGTTGTGAGCTTGTAGATCTGCTATTTTCATTAAACAACATGTCGGACTTTGGCGTTGATTTTAGCTTTCAGTTTTGATGCTATCTTGGAATGGTTAGCATACTTTTAATCACAAGGCTCGTACCTTTAAAATGGTATATAGATTGACCATGTAGGTGTGTGCCGACACACATGCTAGTGTAGACGTGTTTGATAGTCTAAAGAAATGCAAAAAGACGGCGATCCACAACACGCACGTCAACAACTAGTGTTGCCCTGTATGCTTATTATAAGCGACCTCGTTTTCTGTAAAGTTGCTTGTAAATATTACTTAGTAGTTGCTTTTTATTTGTTGTGAGCTTGACAGCTTGTAGATCGGCTATTTCCAAATAATATATTTTCAAATAGGCGTTGCGTATAGGTTTAAAGTGCTCATGTAGCCTAATAATCACTTAGTTCTTTGGGATTGTTTTCATTGACCTGGTTGCTTATTTCTCTCTCAGTAATCTGGCAACATAGACATAGTCATTGTTTACATTGTCGAAGAAGAAAAATGCGGAAGTGATCCCCCAGTAAAAAAAAGACGCTATTTTATGATGTTAATTTAAGTCATTACAGCCCCATAACGTGGTTAATAAATTCTCTTTTGGGATGCACAATACACTAAAATTACGGGAATGATAACGCGGCTCGCGTCAATAACTAATGGGATTTTTTTGTTTTTAACAAAATACACTTTTTTTCTCCTCTTGTATCGTGTAACTCCGTGCGTTGGCTTGTTGTGACTTGTGTTGCGTCCATGCTGGCCCCTAATATGGTCTGCTTCCGGGTGGATCAACCTAACGTAACAATGAGGATCGTTCTGATTGGATCCCTTCCCAACTACTGTAGTCCCACAAAAAGAGTAATTCTGATTGGATCTCTTCTCCATTCGTCCCGCCCTAACATTTTCGTCTCGTCTAATTCGTTGACTAACGTGTCCATTACATTTTCGTCTCGCTCTTAGTCTTTACTGGATACGTTTCATTTAGTCTTCGTTTAGTCTTAGTCTTTGAAAAAGCTTCGTTGACGAGTATTTTTCGTCTTAGTCATACTCAACGAAATTAACACTGCTGCATTCATGATTTTGTTCCAAAAATGTGGTTTGCTAAATTAGACCTGCTGGTGGCGCTATAACAGTCCAATGTGAAAAGGGGGGCATTTCTTCCTCGGCCTACTGGGAATGTGCGTACAAAATTTCACGGAAATCGCACACTGCGTTCATGATTTGAGGATTTTTTTCAAAACTGACCTATTCTGCAAACTTTGAAAGCCAATATTAGGCAAGTAGGATGGAATATGAAATATCGGACAAATCCATCTTGATCACATGACACTGTGTACCGTTTTGCGTGTTTTTTGGACAGAATCTGAAGGAGTAAGAGGAAAACATTTGTTTTACAAAAGTCAGCCTCCTGGTGGCGCTCTAACAGGCAGATTTGAAAAATGCAGGGCAACGGTTTTTCCTTGGCCTCTAGGGAGTGTGCGTGCAAAGTTTCACGCAGATCGGTGCAGTTATAGGTAAAAACGTGAATCGGCCTGTTATAGCGCCACCATGAGGCTGATGTGAACCTTTTCAAGTGGCATTTCTTCCTGGGCCAAGTGGGAATCTACGTGGATAATTTCACCGAAATCGCATGCTGATTTGAGGCATTTTGTTCAAAACAAACCAATCCTGCAAACTTTGGAAGCCAATCTTAGCCAATCAGGATGGAATATGGAAAATCGGACAGATCTTTCTTGATCACATGACTATAGAGATACTGTGTACTGATTTGTGTGTTGTTTGGATAAAATCTGTAGGAGTAATATCCAAAAATGTGGGGCAGAGGTTCTGCTGTGGCATCCAGGGAGTGTGTGTGTGCAGTTTCACAGCGACTGGGCCAACGGTGGCGGAGATTAGCTGTTAACACATATACTGCCAATCCCGAGATATCTCGGGACATTAAATCCACCCGTTACCTGCATATCCCGAGATATCTCGGGATCGTCTTTTTATGTGGTTTGATAACGAAAAAAAAATGTTTTGGTACCATCCTTGATTTTTTTTTCTTCCCCATGACGCTTCTGACCCATCCTATGAGAAAATTTCCGACAACCGTTTCCGGTTCGTTTTTTATCTTGAAAAAACAGTTTTTCCCTGGTTTTGGCTAAAGATCATGGTTTTCACACGGTTTAAAAAACGAATGGTAAGCTCCGGTTGTATTTTCTTTTCTTTGATCGACGAACGGTTATCCTCTTTGTGTTTAAAAACGATCTGATAGCCGATCGGAGGCTAAGCTAATCTAAGATGGCCGGTGGGGAAACGTCACAGCCACGTCACAGCCAAACGGATATGACGTTTGCAGCCTCTTTTAGCCGCTGATACCACAGAAGAAGAAAAAGAAAAAAAAGTGTAAACATTATGAGGGCTCGTACGTCCGTCGTTGCTGTTTATAAACACCATCCGATCGCGGATTTTAATGGATATAATTTTTTTGTGAACGGTTCAAAAGGCTATAAAACTCAAAAACGCTGGCAGTGGGTGAGTACCTTATGAATAAACTCTGGCAGGGAATGTGTTAACAGACAGAAGGACGGACGGACGGACGGACGGACGGACGGACGGACGGACGGACGGACGGACAGGGGGCAAAACATACTCTCTCGCCATGCCTTTCGGCCTGGCGGAGACAATAAATAAACAGCCTTTGAGGCATTTACTGTAGTGACTGACAGAAGTGTCATTAAAATTCTAAGCACATACTATAGAAGTACAATTGAAGCTTAAGTGGTGTGTGTGTGTGTGTGTGTGTGTGTGTGTGTGTGTGTGTGTGTGTGTGTGTGTGTGTGTGTGTGTGTGTGTGTGTGTGTGTGTGTGTGCGCGCGCGTGCGTGTGTGTGTGGGGGGTAAGTGTGTAAGATGCAGTAATGTGGCTCTTCCCAAAACTGTGTTCTGGGTGACTGCTGTAATTAAATGAATCACTAAAAGGTATTGAAGGTGACTCACATGTAATTAAAGCTATATGGAACATGGAGAGGAGGAAGGGCTGAGGAGGTGGTAGTGGAAGAGAGGAAAATGGAAAGATGGAGAAATGAGGTCAAGAATGAAAAAGGCTCTCAAAAAGAGAGAGGCACTTTGATACAGACAGACATAGATGGACAGAGATAAACAATGGCAGTCTGCTGAGCGCTACAAAAAGGACATGGATGAATGAATCACATGTCACCTTGTTCTCAAGGTGGTTTCAACAAACCTTGTTCTCAACAAGCTGGTCTCAACCACACAGTAAAATTCTGAAAAGGACATTGAAGAAATAAAACCACATGGAACCGGGCCCATTTGGTTCCATTTGCAATTTTTTTTACATTTTACTGTGCTCAAATGCAGTGCTTGATAAAAAGAAGACTGTAAGCCTGTGTGTTGGTTTCCAGCAGTGAAGGTTCCTGGCTGTTCAGAAATGGTGTATCTTTTCTCTCATGGTTTAGGCCAGTGGTTTTCAGACTACGACCGCCCAAACAAATCATATTTGAACCCTGACAAGTACTTGGAATTGTGGCATTACATTTAGTTTGACTCAGTTCCACAGATAAATATTGTGAAAATAGCCGATCTACAAGCTCACAACGCCTCGCAACGCACAGGTCGGGAATCCCAACCTGTGGTTGAGACCACAGGTTGAGAACCAGAGTGACCTTTTCACAGGAGACATTTTGACAGGTACTGTAAACACAGCAGAGGGTAATAACACTGGATGTGTTTCATGTAGGTGTTACTGTGTGCCACCATGGACAGCTACTGTACTGTTACCTTAATGCCAATCTGGGAACCCATTCAGTAAAAAATGAAAAAGATTAAAAGTTTTTGCCTCTGGGGGCACACCTCCTTTATTGTGTTAAACAGGAACTCAGGTTTGGCTCCTCACCCTTTTTTAGTCCACTTGTGCTTATTCCTGCTCACAGCAACATTGTATGTTCAGGGCAGTGGTGCTGAAAGTTTCTGCAATCTGTCTTGAGAGATTACCTTAATGCTGGCACACTATTGTTATTGAAACACCAAATGATGTAATATATTGTGAAATTGTGGTGTTGCATGAATTAAGTAATCAATTTATGTTGCTCTGCGGATTATTGTGCATGCATACATACATACATACATACATACATACATACATACATACATACATACATACATACATACATACATATGTAACAGTGTTAACAAATACCTTGTTTATTATCAATTATATTAAACTTGGGACACAGCCATAGTTATTTAATTCCCTTTTGTATGTGATGCATTTTATTCTGAAGTTGTGCTCTTACAGTTGTGTTGCATTGTGGGTTCTCAGTCCAGAGGAATCCTTTATGAAAGTAAGATGGTCTCCTGTCTGCTCAGACTCTAAATAATTAATTAACATTATCTGTGTTTCACTAGAGTGGCCAAATATGCTCTTGTGTTTATTATCTGTTGTCTAGCAACACTCGTTTTTATATTTCATTTCATGGAATTGGTTTATTTCATGGTTAAAAACGATTAGCTTATGCTAAGCTATCTGCTGTTATATAAGAGCCCACTAACATGAAACATGCTGTTTCTGAACAGGAGATGACCAAAGACTGTCTGTACCTTACTAAGAGCTGTGGTTGTGTGTCCCAAATTGTGCTTACAGGTATGTCCTCTGAGTAATATTGTTTATGAGGTTTTGTTATTATTATTTTGTACAGTATGCAGTGGCATAATTATTTGAGAGGCCTAGCTGCAATTCTGCATTGATTCCAGCAGGGCGGCAGTAAAGTTCATGTCTGTCCACTCTGACATTTGCAATATATAAAAAATGGAGCTTTAGAGGAAAGAGGTTATTCTGCTATTTTGTAATGGATTGTTGTGATATTGAATTCATGTATTTTATAAGGAAATGTTTTTATTTTATTATTTGTATTTTTGTCAGACTTTGTGTCAAACTAATTCCACTATACGATCACCATGTATTAATAACTCAGTCCAGAGGAATCCTTTATGAAAGAGATGACCAAAGACTGTCTGTACCTTACTAAGAGCTGTGGTTGTGTGTCCCAAATTGTGCTTACAGGAATAAAACCATACTCTATTGCTCCAACATCCGGATTCATGTGTCTTTGATGAGATAGCAGGCAGGACAGGATAGAAGAGGTCACATTGGTGCCGTGACCCGGAGTCAGTGGCAGTTGGCGGTGTGGATCGCAATGTCCAGACAATGGACTGGCTCATGAATACTCCTGGGATTGAGGACCCTGTTGATGGGAGTGATGTGGATGAAGTTCTATCCATAGCTTCAGGAAGTGATTCCTTGCCTGATGGCTTGGCCGATTCACCTGATGGAACTGACCCTGTCCCAACCAATGAGGTCTCTTCCCCCGAACCTGTCACTACCAATGCAGTCTCTTCTCCCGAACCTGTCCCTACCAATGCAGTCCCTAACCCTGTCCCTGCCGGTGCAGCCCCTGCCCCTGATTCAGCTCCTGTCAGTGCAACTCCTGAGACGGCCCCTTCCCCTGTCATTGTAGCTCACTTACCTGATCCAGACTCAGTCAGTGTGTCTCACTTAGATCCCTCAGATGATGTTAACCGGGATGCTGTTGTTTCTGCACAGCCTCAGAGTTTAAGTGCAGATCAAGCTGGTGCGGTTACTACCAGGTTTGGGAGACATGTCAGACCTCCTAACAGATTGATTTGTGAGATGTTGACACAAAAAGTTGAGGATACCTCACCTGTTTCGGGTTCTGTTTTGAATCTCCCCCTCGACCTTGTGGTCTAAATGACCAGGAGTTTTTTTTCTTATCTTGATGACCTGATGGTCTTTGCCCCCACCGAGCAGCTGGCTCTTGAGCGTCTGGAGATGGTGTTCTCCCGCCTGAGGAACCATAAGCTCAAGCTAGCCCCCAAGAAGTGTCATCTCTTGCGGAGGTCAGTCAAGTTTCTGGGACATGTCATCTGTGGAGACGGGGTAATGAAGGACCCTGATAAGATGAGGGCCATCACGGATGTAGGAGAGGCTGACCTGATGGAGAGCGATGGCGTCACTCCTTCCTGGAAGAAGATAAAGTCCTTCCTGGGCCTAATTTTCTATTATCAGCACTTCATTGCTGATTGCTCTGCAAAAGCTAAGCCCTTGTTCAGGCTCCTCTCTGGAAGGCAGGTGCAGCGTAAGACCATGAAGAGCAGGAAGGGCAAGAAAAGATTATCTGCTCCACCAGTGCTTATGGCAAGTGACTGGACTGCCGCATGCAAAGAATCGTTCCAGACCTTGAAGAGTGAACTAGCCTATGGGGTCACCTTAACCCACCCTGACTTCAGTGAGCCCTTCATTCTTGCTGTTGATGCGTCATTCGATGGCATTGGCGCGGTCCTGTCTCAAGTGCCACCAGGTGAAACGATCGCTCGGCCTGTCGCCTTCGCTAGCAAGACACTGTCCCGGTCACAGATGAACTACCCAGCGCACAGGCTGGAATTCCTGGCGTTGAAGTGGGCCATTTGTGACAAGTTTGGCCACTGGCTGAAGGGGAGACACTTTACTGCTTGGACGGATAACAACCCGCTGTCCTACATCCTAACGAAGCCGCGATTGGATGCCTGTGAACAAAGATGGGTGGCTAAGCTTGCAGCGTTTGACTTTGATCTGAAGTATGTGCCAGGTGTTAAGAACATTGTCGCCGACGCGCTCAGCCGTGAGCCATTCGTTCAGTCATGTATCAGTCACCGTCTGATGAAAGAGCCTTACATTGCACTGTTGGATGAAGTCAATGGTGTTGTCAGGGGTACAGTACAGGATGCCTTCCGGATGACAAACAACTGTCAAGCTGTTCGAGAAGTGGAACCAGGATCTTCTGATTCTGATGCTGGAGCTGTCTCTCAATCTGTGGAGGGCTCCATCAGCCCTGAAGAGGTGTCAGCGGTGCTGATTGCCCATAGTGACAGTGGAATGACCAGTCTGCCCGGAGTTAGTCCACCGTTGCCACAGTTACCTGGAGAAGACCCTTCCACTGTTATTCCCCAGAGCCAGATCTTGCGTCTTCAGGAGCAGGATGCCACAATAAGCAGAGTCATGTTCTATGTGCAGCGGCATAAGAGAGCTACCAGGCGGGAAACAGCGTCTGAACCTGGCTGTGTCAACAAGCTTCTCAGACACTGGAAGAAGCTACGAGTACAAGATGGAATCCTGTACAGGGTGAAAAAAGACCTCAGACTCGACAAGAAGCTCATCCAGTTCGTTGTGCCGGATAGCCTCAAACATCAAGTTCTCCTTGGCGTTCATGATAATGCTGGTCATCAGGGCCGTGCACGAACCCTCTCCCTTGCCAGGGAACGGTTCTTCTGGATCGGAATGGAAAATGACATGGCCAACCATGTACGCCGGTGTGAGAGATGTGTTGTTGGCAAAACACCTGAACCTGAGGCCCGTGCACCCCTGGAGAACATTCAGACATCTGCTCCAATGGAATTGGTGTGTATCGATTTCTGGTCGGCCGAACTGAGTGACAAGAAGACAGTCGATGTCTTGGTAGTAACAGACCACTTCTCCAAGATGGCACATGCCTTTCCCTGTCGAAATCAGTCTGCGAAACAAGTTGCCCGGCGGTTGTGGGATGACTTCTTTTGTATTTATGGATTTCCCCAAAGATTACACTCAGACCAAGGTGCCAACTTCGGGAGCAGGCTCATGAAAGAACTTCTGGAGATGGCGGGAGTTCACAAGTCACGCACCACCCCATACCACCCAATGGGTAATGGTGTTGTAGAACGTTTCAACAGGACACTGGGGAACATGTTGAGAGTCCTGGCCCCTACTGCAAAAGCCAGATGGCCACAGATGCTACAGACATTGACCTTCTGCTACAACTGTACAGTGCACGAGACCACTGGCTTTGCCCCCTTCTTCTTGATGTTTGGGCGAGTCCCGCGTCTCCCCATTGACATCATGTTCCAACATGTCCGCCAGGATGACAAAGTGGTCAGCCGTAATGAGTTCGTTACTCGCTTGAGGCAGGACTTGTGTGCAGCCGCAGAGATTGCTCGAAGACACAGCCTCCAAGAGCAGGCACGTCACGCCAGACTCTACAACCGTCGAGTCAAGGGCTCTTCGTTGGCTGTGGGCGATCGAGTGTTGCTGGCCACTCGTGGTGAGAAAGGCAAGAGGAAGCTCTCTGACAGATGGGACTCAGCTCCTTATGATGTTGTGTCAGTGAGGGCCGACATTAACGTGTACAGGATAAAAGATGTCCAGACTGGCAAGGAGAAAGTTGTGCACAGGAACCTTCTTCTCCCAGTCGACTTCCTAAACTTGGATGAAGATGAGACTCCAGTCTCTCTTGTGGGATCAGATCTCAGTGTTGTGGCTGATGGAAGTGACCCGGAGTCAGTGGCAGTTGGCGGTGTGGATCGCAATGTCCAGACAATGGACTGGCTCATGAATACTCCTGGGATTGAGGACCCTGTTGATGGGAGTGATGTGGATGAAGTTCTATCCATAGCTTCAGGAAGTGATTCCTTGCCTGATGGCTTGGCCGATTCACCTGATGGAACTGACCCTGTCCCAACCAATGAGGTCTCTTCCCCCGAACCTGTCACTACCAATGCAGTCTCTTCTCCCGAACCTGTCCCTACCAATGCAGTCCCTAACCCTGTCCCTGCCGGTGCAGCCCCTGCCCCTGATTCAGCTCCTGTCAGTGCAACTCCTGAGACGGCCCCTTCCCCTGTCATTGTAGCTCACTTACCTGATCCAGACTCAGTCAGTGTGTCTCACTTAGATCCCTCAGATGATGTTAACCGGGATGCTGTTGTTTCTGCACAGCCTCAGAGTTTAAGTGCAGATCAAGCTGGTGCGGTTACTACCAGGTTTGGGAGACATGTCAGACCTCCTAACAGATTGATTTGTGAGATGTTGACACAAAAAGTTGAGGATACCTCACCTGTTTCGGGTTCTGTTTTGAATCTCCCCCTCGACCTTGTGGTCTAAATGACCAGGAGTTTTTTTTTCCAGTTTTTCGTTGAAGTCTAAGTTTCTGATAAGCCTTGATTGAGGAAGTGATTTATGACTGTCGTTTTGTTTAAATGTGTAATGAGAGCTAAGTGAGATGAGGTGTTCAGGAGGTGTAAACGGCATCTTCTATTGGTCTGTGGAAAGTGTAGGGTCTGATGCCACCCTATTCTTTTGCACTCCTTACAGGAGAATTTTGTATTGACTGTGTGATACATCAGTGCTCTGATTTCATTCGTTCTTTTTTTGAGTGGTCGAGGCGTTGTTTTTTGTTTTGGTTTGATGACTTACGATTTGCACAAGAGTTTAACATAATTTAAGGGGGGTGTATGTAACAGTGTTAACAAATACCTTGTTTATTATCAATTATATTAAACTTGGGACACAGCCATAGTTATTTAATTCCCTTTTGTATGTGATGCATTTTATTCTGAAGTTGTGCTCTTACAGTTGTGTTGCATTGTGGGTTCTCAGTCCAGAGGAATCCTTTATGAAAGTAAGATGGTCTCCTGTCTGCTCAGACTCTAAATAATTAATTAACATTATCTGTGTTTCACTAGAGTGGCCAAATATGCTCTTGTGTTTATTATCTGTTGTCTAGCAACACTCGTTTTTATATTTCATTTCATGGAATTGGTTTATTTCATGGTTAAAAACGATTAGCTTATGCTAAGCTATCTGCTGTTATATAAGAGCCCACTAACATGAAACATGCTGTTTCTGAACAGGAGATGACCAAAGACTGTCTGTACCTTACTAAGAGCTGTGGTTGTGTGTCCCAAATTGTGCTTACAGGTATGTCCTCTGAGTAATATTGTTTATGAGGTTTTGTTATTATTATTTTGTACAGTATGCAGTGGCATAATTATTTGAGAGGCCTAGCTGCAATTCTGCATTGATTCCAGCAGGGCGGCAGTAAAGTTCATGTCTGTCCACTCTGACATTTGCAATATATAAAAAATGGAGCTTTAGAGGAAAGAGGTTATTCTGCTATTTTGTAATGGATTGTTGTGATATTGAATTCATGTATTTTATAAGGAAATGTTTTTATTTTATTATTTGTATTTTTGTCAGACTTTGTGTCAAACTAATTCCACTATACGATCACCATGTATTAATAACTCAGTCCAGAGGAATCCTTTATGAAAGAGATGACCAAAGACTGTCTGTACCTTACTAAGAGCTGTGGTTGTGTGTCCCAAATTGTGCTTACAGGAATAAAACCATACTCTATTGCTCCAACATCCGGATTCATGTGTCTTTGATGAGATAGCAGGCAGGACAGGATAGAAGAGGTCACACATACATACATACATACATACATACATACATACATACATACACATTTTGCAGTGGCGGCAAAGGCAATGGCATTTGTTTAAGCCAAGAATAATAATTCTACCCATTCCCCTACTGTATATGAAGTGTCCTAACTCTGTGCTGGAGAGTGAGAATAAGTGGAAGAATGAAGGAAGAATGTTCAACGAATTGATTAGCCATCATCAGTCTAGGGCCTTGCTGAGAAAGAGAATATTCCTGTGATTTCTATCCACTTTCTACGTTCCAGGATGGCAAATACATGCACTCACACTGTGCTTACACAACCTATGAGCCAGCCTTGTAGCAATCAGGGACAGCGGGCGTACTGTATCTATAACTGTACCACCATGTCAGAGTGTGCCCCCATGAAGTGAGAGACTGCACAGACAGAAGGTGAATGGGGTGGGTGGGTGGTTTTGTGCGTGTATGTGTCTTTGTACTTGAGTTAAAGTACTGGTACAATATTGAAACGTAACGTAAGTCATAAATATCAAAATATTCAAATACAAAAATAAAGTGGATTTACTCAAATAAATGTAATCCTGCGTAAAGACAGTTCAGGTAAGCACGGAAGGCAGGAGGTGTACACTGTTAGCCTCACCCCCCCACCCCCCACCCATTCATTAATTCATTCAGCGTTCAACTCACTCAGCTCCTTCATTCTCATTTGCTAACAAGCTTACACACACACCCTCAATCTAACGGTTCACTTAAGTGGTCTTTATAAGCGGTTCACTGTTCACACTTCATGTTCAGCATTGGTCACAGCTGTTCCGCTGCGTTCTGTTTCACACTCCCTCCACCTCCACAGCCTCCTCCTCTACCATCAAACCTCATATCTCCATATTTCATGTTGTTGTTTTTTTGTAAATAAATGCCCTACTACTAGTCATACTACAGTGACACAAAAGTAGCAAAAATAGCTAATATACAAGCTCACATAGATAGGCTGTTTTTGCTATTTTCGAAAGAAAAAAAGTGAAAGTGAAAGCGGTTACATGTGTGTGTGTGTGTGTGTGTGTGTGTGTGTGTGTGTGTGTGTGTGTGTGTGTGTGCGTGCGTGCGTGCGTGCGTGCGTGCGTGCGTGCGTGCGTGCGTGCGTGCGTGCGTGCGTGCGTGCGTGCGTGTGTAAAAACATATTGAACCAATGAAAAGTATTAACAGCTTGTGACAAAATAATAATTTCGGATCCATTGGAACACAGGTTATTTTTTCCATTTTCTGAATGAACAGTTTTGGACATATAAGGTTTCCACCCAACAGCGACGATATGATAGATCATTATGTGACACGCTGACTGATTGATACCCAAGCATCTGTTGAAGGGGGAAAAATAAGCTCAAAGTGTGCTCCAGAAAGCTTAGTAGTCACCTGCACCCAAACAAACTCTTGCATTGAACAATGTTCCATTGTCCTTCATTCGATCACACCAGTTAGGCACTTGATTGATTATCCCCATTTCCCACATAGAGTAACTTAATGAACACCCACATTATTATAACATTATTCTATTCTTATTGCAATTCATACTTGCCCATGTTTTATTCATCAGAATTGCTTGGTTTCAATTTCTAAGTCATTGTGAATCAAAACTCATGCCCTGGCACAGATGAGGTCAAAATGAAAGCTGAATGGATTTAATTCATGACGTGACTCCTAATTTATGAGGACAGCAGATGGAATGGGCTAATGCAAAGCATATTCAGGAAGTCCTTTGTCCCAATGCGGATGGGCAGAAAAAACCCTTCCTGCAAATCCTTGCAGCGGCCAAGTTCACTTTGAATAAGCTAGACCATTGCTTCACTGTGTTAAATATTTTAAATATCTTAATCTACAGTAGGCCTAATCTATGACCTAAAATGATTGACAATAAGAAAATAATTGACATGCAGAATCAGGCTGAGCTCCTTGATGTAATGTTTCTAATTATAGACTTATAAACTATAATTAATTGTGTACTAAAAGAAGGAATTAAAACAGATATCTGTAAGAAAACCACATACAACATTACACAAGGAAAAGGAAAAATATGAATATGGTCGAATCAATAGATTTCCAATATTACAACATTTAAGTCTAAAGTGTCACTCACTAAACATACCTGATGTTCAAGCTAACATAATCATCTTATGATCTTTCTTCTCTTACCTAAGCTACAACTCTTTGTATAGTCAATGAACATAATACAAGGGACAGTAGCCTGTCCATTCTGCTTGCTGCCATTCATAACAGAGCAAATTGAACCACAACTACCATACAGACAAGGCTTTAACAAAAATGAAAGAAAACTAGAAAAAGTGCTCCTCGGAGCACAGGTCTCCGTCAGGTCAGGTAGGTTATTGTGGCCTCCTCGTGGCGCTATAACAGTCCAATGTGAAAAGGGTGGCATTTCTTCCTCGGCCTAGTGGGAATGTGCGTGCATGCATGATTTGAGGCATTTTGTTGCAAAAATGTGTTTTGCTAAATTAGCGCTGCTGGTGGCGCTATAACAGGGCAATGTGAAAAGGGTGGCATTTCTTCCTCGGCCTAGTGGGAATATGCGTGCAAATTTTCACGGAAATCGCACGCTGCGTTGATGATTTGAGACATTTTGTTCAAAACGGACCAATCCTGCAAACTTTGGAAGCCAACCTTAGCCAATCAGGATGGAATATGAAATATCGGACAGATCTGTCTTGATCACATGACTATAGAGATACTGTGTACCGATTTGCGTTATTTTTGGATAAAATCTGTAGGAGTAATATCCCCAAAAAATGTTTGCACAAATCGGCCTCCTGGTGGCGCTATAACAGGCCCATGTGAAACATTTGGGGCAGAGGTTCTGAATTGGCATCCAGGGAGTACTGTATGTGTGCACAGTTTCGCGACCGGTCCAACGGTGCTGGAGATTAGCTGGTCGCAGACAGATGGACACACGGACGGACACACGGACGGACGGACAGGGGGTAAAACATACTGTCTCGCCATGCCTTTCGGCCTGGCGGAGACAATGAAGAAAATAAAACCATTGATCTCTGAGAGGAAGTTTGGTGGTAGCCACTATGCAGATAGTAGTCAATTCAAATAAAGTTAGTCCACAAGACCAGTAGCGGGCCTGTTGTTGGTAGACATACTGTACAGTATTTGCCATGGACCACAGTTTCTACTGTAGGCATTCTCCATCCTTGCAGCTGCAAGCAATAAGCCTAATTTAAGATTGGGAGTAGGAGAACACAGTATGTGAACACAGCAACAAGAAGGCTCCAAGGCTATTATATTCTCACTCATGCTTTTCTCAGTCAAAACATACTCCTAACAGCCTCCAATCAGCCATTTCTCTGAATGGCATACAGTATACTTGCAGGGAAGGTAAAGGTTCTTGCAAGGCAACCTTGCCAAAAATGGCAATGAGCATCATTGCTCAGTTCAGTTCTTGGAATAACAAGAAAATAAGAAGATATACAGTACAGTACTTGATAAGACCATCTGTATACACAGGAGATTCACAGGCTGAGATTAATATTCATTCTCAAGATATGGAGAAAGGTTTCCAGACCACAGGCAAAGAGTCTACAGCAAAGAGTGTAATCAATCTGAAATATCATCATAGCACTATAATCATCAAGAATCAGCAGTCAGGTGGCTGCATAAAACCTTTTTGATCTAAAGCTGGCTTGGGAATAATACAATACAGTTTGCTATAAGAAAACACTATTAATGAGGACATGACGAAAGGGCTCAGAGGTGCTGACAAGTTCAACCATATTAAACCCAACTTCCTTGAGTTTCTTCTTGGACTTTGATGTAAACTGTGCATCCGGGTCTCCTTCAATCTCTGATGAATGGTAAACTGGTTGGAGCTGAGAGATACTGTAATCGAGAGGTTTTCAAATGTTCAAAAGTCAAAATCTCAAGGCACACCAATAATAGCAGATCGACAAGCTCACAATGCATCACATTGCCACGTGTTGTAAGTTTGTTGATCAGCTATTTTCACTATTTTTGAAAATGTGTACGGATTTACTAAATTTTTTCAGAACATTTTGTATAGTTGTATACAGTATATTGCAATAATAATGTGTGGTTGTCACAAACTCCCAGGGCACACCTGGACTTGTCTAACGCCACACCACAGCGGTAACCAACCACCGCAATGATTTTCACGCTACAGTCTATTCAGACACACCAATCATGCATGCACACAAAGACATCGGAAATATGTCATAATTCTTGTTTTAGATACAGTAGATTTTAAAGTATGTATCCAGGCCATTGTATGCTGTATAAGTACAGTATTCCTGTCCACCATCACAGAGTCTAGGGGTTCGAATCCACATGCATCCGGCTTGGCAGAGCTTCTATACGAACACAATTGTCCGTGTTTGTGTTTACTGAGTAGCTCGGCAGGAGTCTTTGTCACTATAGCGACTAAAACGGGCTGGGGTGGTGCCTGTCAGCGGGGGGTGATGAACGGGAGGAGTAGGATGGAGGCGCTACATCCTCCTCGTTGGGGCTCATCACTGGCAAGTGAGCCAGTAAGGTACCGTACAGCAGTGACACACAGAAAGGCAAGGGCATAATTGGCATAATGATGAAATTAGGAGAAAAAGGGGGTAAAAATAACTGGCTACTCTAAATGTTTCTAAAAATAAAACTGAGTCCTACGACCTACGTCATGCCTCTGCATCATAAATACATCCGTGATGGCCACTCTTATGTTTTCAGAAGCCATTTCGTGATCATATTATTATTCAAGGCGAATATCAACTCAGGACTGTAAAGAACAAGTTGAACAGTCGAACAGTCAAGGCAGGGTGTCGTGTTCTCGGACAACAGACCTCACTGTGGAAGTTTTGACTTATAGCATGAAGTAGATGAAAGCATTATACTTCAGTCTAAAGCTACAAATAATGTGATATCTAGGTCTCAAGAAAAGGCAAGTTTATTTGTATAGCATATTTCAACAACAAGGCAATTCAAAATGCTTTACATTGAGATATTAAGACACGTCATAGCCACAATGGGAATTTCAATTCCCAAAATTCAAATGCCAATTCAATTTCTGCCATAGCCAATTCGTATTGTATTGCCCTTGGGCAAGGCATTTGCAACTACAGAGTTCATAGGGTACTATCTACAGTAGGAGCATGGAACTGTATTCCCTGCAATGCACACATGATGCATTATTGTACTGTACAGTATGTTAGTTGATTCAACAAAACCATTTTCTGGATTCCTGTTCAACTAGCTAATAAAATATGCCTTATAATCATAGCTGAAATATGAGAGCAACATGTATGGGGAGCTTGTTTCCCTTGAAAGAGACATGAGCTCCACAGAAAGCCTCATGTGAGAGATTTATGGGGGGGGGGGGGGCTATACATCAATATTTTAATATTTAGGTTTCTAAAATAAATACACTAATACTCGTCAACGTCCACGTTTATTCACAGGCTGTAGGTACAGTTTGTTCATAATTGTCATGGGATGAAGCAAAATAATGCAAATAATAGCCAGTCCACCATTGTGCATTGGCAGCTTTATTTCTCGGAGAGCGATTAAAATAACGGTGAAAGTTTTCTTTGTTGTGCCACGCTAAAATATTCTCTGTATGAATTGAAATGTATTGATAGCATATTGCACATAGGCATTCATTTATGCATGTGCATGTACACAGTACTCTCACCCCCGGAACATTTGTCCCTGACTAAAGCGCAATACATGCTCCTTCTGAAGTTTTCAGAAAGGTACGTGATTTAACTACAAATTGACTTCACTCAGAACTTCTGATGGGCGGTCTCAGAACTTTTTCTCAGAACTCCTGCACTCCCAGATGTCCTGACTCCTGACTCTACGAACTAGCTCGGAAAGCCGGTCTGAAACGGCAGTTTTATACGACCTTGGGAAGGAGCGTGTATTGTGCTTTATACTGTAATAATGTTCCAGATGAGGGAGACTTGAAAAACAGAACCAAGAAAAGGCTCATGCACTAACTAACTACCTAACTAACACATAATTGCTCTCGGGCAGTCACCTTGTATCTCCATATTTCCCCTCCTGGATCAATTTTTTGATGACATGCCCAAAAAGGGACGTCAAGTCTACCTGTGGGTTTATTCAATATCTAACCAATGTAATAATGTATTAACAAAAGTGTATGACTAAATAATACCTACATTGGATCCATTTGGATCAAAGCTTCTTTGATCTAGTTCCTGAAAAGTAAGGACTTTGGATATACAAGGTTTCTGCGACAATATGTAAATTCTAGAGCGGCATGCTTCAGCTTTTACTCTAATTAGAGTTTAAAAAAAACATATTATACATGGGATAATAATAAAATCACAACATACAAAAGATACAGTGAAAATACAGTTCAAATTGATGTAATTCTTATATAAGTATTGTGACAATACTGTGATAAAACCATAGGAGATGGACAGCTCTATGAAGCTGGGAGGCATTTTACAGTATTATCTTCTAGCTGCCGATCAATCATTTGGATCCCTAGCTGAGGTTTGCGAAGAGCAAATCACCGGCGTATTGATCACTCTTGGATAAGTGAATGAAAAGAATATCAGTGATGGAAAAAAGAAGAGAAATGTGGCTTTGACGGTTCGACCTCTGGATGAGTGGTTCTCAAACTTGGTTCATGTCAAAGACTCCGCAAATTCATATGTATTTGGCCGCCCTACTGAAAAGGTATTGTGCCACATCTGAAATATTTCAAAGATATTCTACTTTTGTATTTTTTTCCCACACATTTTTTATGCAATGCGTCAAATAGCTGATGTATAGAGAGTTAAAGTGGTTAAACTATATTAACTCATTTAGCTGGGGACCCCATGGAACCCCCCCAATGACACCTGGGGTCCCCAGAACCCACTAGAACCACTGCTCTACATTACATACCCATTCTTCCTCCAATAATTAGCTTAGTATTGTGCAAAGTGTTTAGTGTGTTTAGTTTAGAATCAAGTGCCAGCCTATGAGGACATAATGGCAAACCATGGTGATACAAACACGCAAGCTGCGCGCAAGCTGTCCTAGGGTATTCTTGTTTTTTAAATTGAGTCTTGCTGTGTATTTTTTTAAATTATTATTACAACTTGCACACTGCACTGATGATTATATATGTATTAGAAAAAGCAAAGAAACATTGTTCAATTACATGCTCAGATTCATCAAAGTGGATAATTAGACACATGAACAAACTATACAAGAGATAATATGAGCAGTAGGATAGGTGTGTAACGGAATGAATAATTTCTCACTTCAGCTGGTGGTCAGCTGGTGGGATGCCACTAGGTTTGCCATTAGTCATATGAGAAAAAAAAATCAGCGAGGAGCCGTGGTGGACTGTAATTACTTGGGTACTGTACTTATGATGATAGTGGTCCGGGACCCCCTGTTCATAACGAGCGAAGTTCTCGATTTCTCCATTACCCAAACCGCAGCTCAGAACGGCTTATTTCCGTCGCTTGAAAATAGTTTTTCTTGTATATTTCTGTAGTGTGTGGTCCTTCTGATGTCACTGCTAAGCTATTGCTACATGGGCGCCGCCATTGTTGTTAACAAATCTGGTTTACTGAAATCTCGTTCGAAGTCTCGTCTCGCGATACTTCCGCCCTCCAGGCTCCAGAATGGAGGGCGGAAGTATCGCGAGACGAGACTTCAAACATGATTTCAGTAAAAACAGATCTGTAAACAACAATGGCGGTGCGCCGGCGCCCATGTAGCAATATAGCATATTGCAGGGTCTCTGAAATGGAGAACTTCGCTCGTTGTGAACAAGGGGTCCCGGACCACTATCATCATGACTAACAACCTCAAATCAAGGTAATTAAACGCTTAGGGCAAAATGTTCCTTTAAGTAGGCTACATTGTTCGAATATTTTACTTGAGTTTTTTTTTTTTTTTTTTTTTTTTAAAGCTTATGACTATCACTACGTTCACTACATTTGAAAGATAGCCTGATATCAGACTGAATTGTCAACTTGTTTCCAAACTGATATCGAACTGATGAATAAACGAGAATAAGTCCTCCTCGGAGCACAGGTCTCCGCCAGGTCAGGTAGGTTGTTTTGGGCTAGCAATGTTCGGAATTCGCCAATCAGGATGGAATAGGAAATATCGGACGGAACCATCTTGATCACTTGACTACAGAGATAATGTGTACCGATTTGCATGATGTTTGGACAACATTTGTAGGAGTAATATAAAAAAGAAAAGTGTTGCAAAAATCGGCCTCCTGGTGGCGCTATAATAGGGCAATGTTAAAAGGGTGGCATTTGTTCCTCAACCTAGTGCGAATGTGCGTGCAAAGTTTCACCGCAATCGTACACAGCGTTCATGATTTGCGGCATTTTGTTCATAACAGGCCACTCCTGCAAACTTTAGATGTCAATCTTAGCCAATCAGGATGGAATATGAAAAAACAAACAGATTGGTCTTGATCACATGACTATAGAGATCATGTGTACCGATTTGCAAAAAATGCAGGGCAAAGGTTTTTCCTTGGCCTCTAGGGAGTGCACATACAAAGTTTTACACAGATCGGTGCAGTTATAGGTAAAAACACGAATCGGCCTGTTATAGCGCCACCATGAGGCTGATTTAAAAATTAAAGTGGCATTTCTTCCTTGGCGTAGTGGGAATGTGCGTGCAAAATTTCACGGAAATTGCATGCTGTGTTCATGATTTGAGGCATTTTGTTCAAAACTGAGTACTCCTGCAAACTTTGGAAGCCAACGGTGCCAGAGATTAGCTGTTCACTAGTCTCGCGTCACCAGACTACTATTCCACAATCTCTGAATGCTATATAGAGTCTGGAGCTCCACTTCCCGAAAGCTGTGTAACGGAAGTTGTTCAGACCGGAAAAACATTCGACCAATCACGACGCGGTGCCCGCGGACCTGTAGTCCTAGTGGAAACAGAACCGAGGCGGAAGCATAGTCATAGGAGCGGTAGATTCATGTTATTTGTGCGAGGATTGTTTATCACAGAAAACTGAGAAAGGTATCATGGAATTAACGCCGAAAAAACTGTGAAAGAAGACACTAGTAGACATAAACGATGTTTATGAGATTCGTTGATTCCAGTCGGACTCTGTACAATGCTGAAACGGACGTGGGTAGGGGAGGGGCATCCGCTTTCCACTTACACATGATCAGAGCTTCCGAGTCCCAGACTGTATGTCGGAAACATTTGTAAATTGTGGGAGGCAACAGTCTGGCCACGCGAGACTAGTTGTTCACAGACACACACACACACGGACACACAGACGAACGGACAGGGGGTAAAACATACTCTCGCCATGCCTTTCAGCCTGGCGGAGACAATAATTTGAACGAAATATTTTAGTGAAATTCAGTACACTGAAAAGAACGATAATTCCCCGTAGTTGTTATTATTCCTCCCCAATCACCTCAGCTCTGGCGCACAACTTAACAACGGCCCGTTTGACTGCGCAACTTTCACTTGTAGTTGAGCAATATTTCACCAGGAATATCTAAACTTTAACTCAAGTACTGTGTGCACCACTGACAAGGACAGTATGTGAATGCTCTCACACTCTGACTGCTGAAGAGCATGAGGTTCTCTAACATGTACTTAATAAGTTAGCCACTGTAAGATCTGCTCATCCAATTACCCAGTAAAATCCTGAGCGTTAATTTAACTCACAATTGTGCACAAATGGAACCAAATGGACCCTTAAGCCCTGCTGGAGACTGACTCTAACTAATTAGTTAATGGCAAAGTCCTCCAAAATGCCAGTCGGGGTAAAAGGAAATTTGCAAAAGCACTGCCAGAAGCTTTGATAACCAGTGTTTAGTTTTTTGTCTAGTCAGGATAGCTTCTCAAATTCCTCCAACTAAATGGCTGGCTATTTAGCTGAACGCTAAGTGTTGCACTGTTGTTGTTTGCCTGTTACAGTACAGTACAGTATTTTATGGAGGAACCTTGGACACAGAAATATACTTAGATTTCACTTGAGCACTTAGAGAGCGTTCATCAGTCATTATGCTGCCCAAGTTCTTTGTTCAATGGCCTCAAGAACTTTGCTTTCCCCCCTAGAGTCCAATTCTTTTTTTTCCTTTTTTTTTGGGGGCTAAGGGTACTGCAGTGTTGGAACTGTACATCAAGTGACCATTATCTCTGCATTTTCCAATGAAATACAAATTATTCTAAAGCTTTATTTGCTTTGTACTCTGGACAATGTGTTACTCTGAATCATCTTGTAAATAAAATACCACAATATGTGGCTGGGACAGCTTGGCAGACCATTTATTTTACAGATTGTGTTTTACTGTTATTCTGCCTATGCAAGCTACTATGCCTCAATGTTCAAGGTTGCTTCCTTGGTCTTGAATAAATCACTTCTGTGTGGATGTACTCATGATTCAAACAGCAGTTTCATTTTTGTGAATTCATCGCACAAAAATGTTTCCCTGTGAAAATATTGTAACTTTTGCGCAAAGAGCTGGGGGTTCCTTGTTGATCCTCTGTGAACTTATTGGCCCATAGAGACTAATTATACACAACCAATTAACCAAAGTGATTTGAACCAACCATCATTGCCATCTTTTAATAGGATTAATCCTGTGCCCTCACCAGTGAGGCACAAATATGATTGAGTTATTTTGCATGCAAAGTTGTAATGTTGGCCTGAGCGTGGTGTGAGAGGCAAGGTCATGGGGTCACTTAAATGGTTAGGGTGCATCCTCTGGGAAGCTTGAATGTACTCACAAGTTTCGTAGCAACTTCACAAATATATTTTGAGATATCTTATATGCAAGTGGAAATCTTTGACTCAGGATGATACTAGGTAAGGCAATCCACCAAATCCAGTAACTGGCTAAATTAATTGCTATACTGAACTGTATTGCTTTGCAGTAGTGGTAGTACATCAGTATGTGCCAAGGTATTAGATTACTTCATGGTCTAAAGTCAATTAAATTCAGTCATCATGGGCTCAGCCCGGGCAACAAGTTAAGTTCAACCCTGTTCCAATTAGCACGTTATAATACTTGACAGACCTCCTCTTAAAGAGACAAATAACCAAACAACAACTAAAGGGGACTACATTATTAATATCATCATTAGCAATGAGAATTTTTACTAGTGTGATTTCCAAGCACAAAATAATACATCACTGCCCATGAACAGAAGGAAATGATGATCAGACCACTACTTCGGGTAACAACTAATTTGTAGGAATAATTTGCAATGAATCATGGCTAATTTCTGTACAACACTTCCCCCCTACCACCTGCCCATCCTTCTTGGAAATATTTTAAAGCCAACTTTCCAGCATGTGCCAAGGTCAATGTTTCAGCCAAACCAGGCTGGAAGCGTGTGCATGCATACATTGAAAGATTCACATCTTGACAATGTAAACCACATGACTCCCCTGAGAGAAAACCCAGATCAAGGTAATGATGATTGTACATGGGGGAGAGCATTGCCAAGTGCTGCTGTGAGTGCCAAATGTGGCCTATTCCTCCTTTGCACTTGCTCAATTTGTCACTCATTGCCACATCCCGCTGTTCGCACATTCATCGCTTACTCTCTGTCACTCTCACTAACTCAGTCACTCCCTCACTGTCATCTTCTCTCTTCCTGTGATTCTTCTGACTGCTGTCTCTGATATTCCACCCCGGGCAGAATGAGACAGGAAAAAGAGGGGGTGACCTGGCTTTGACACAGCCTTACTAAACCCAAGATGTCAAATTAAGGTATGTGTGGTTCGCACACAACCTTGTTGAAACACTGTCATTTTGTCCAAACCCTCTGACAGCTCTGTGAAATCTAATATCTAATAGACCCTTTTCATAGCGATTCAGCTCCATCAACCTGTCAAAATAGCCACTAGGAAAAGGGTACATTGGCCTCTTCAGTGATTGTCATCATCCAAGTTAAAGGAGAGATCCAGTCATATTAGGTGTTTGCTTTGATGTGTCGCTAATCACTCACCAACATACCAGGGGCAGTTGACTTTTTTCATAGAAGCCCCTGTTGTCCATTGTGGAGACCCCTTCCACTGGCATAATGGAGTACTGTGTAACAACGAAAATCGCCTATTTTAGCAGCTCCAAAGTTGTTTTTTTTCCACTAATCCTCATTATGCAGTGTCCTGACACTCAAACATGCACTGAATGTCCCTTATGAGGTGCCGTTCATGCAGAACGACATGGAGCTGGTTGCTTGTTTCTCTCACAGAATCTGGCAACACCGAGGACTTGCTTCCACGTCGTTCTGCATGAACGGCAGCTCATGAGGGACATTCAGTGCATGTTTGAATGTCAGGACACTGCATAATGAGCATTAGTGGGGAAAAAGACGAACTGGTACGCCCCTGGTATGTTGGTGAGTGATTAGCGACACATCAAAGCAAACACCTAATATGACTGGATCGCTCCTTTAATCTGTTTCTTCAATTGCAAAAAAAGTCTCATCCTCAAAAGTCTTCTTACCTAGCAGAGAGAAATTAAGAAGAATGCCTTACCTGCCAGAATATAGTGTCTATTGTGGTTCCCAGGAAGCCCTCCCTCGTTTCAGACGACAGGACTTTGGGCCCAAGGATCGTCATGAACTCATCAAAATCGACCTGTCCATCGCCTAAGAAAAACAATGTACAAAAACAATTACAAAACAAGGCTCACAACAACCTTTTCAATCTCTTAGTTACATACTATCCATCATATTGTCTGCCCCCGTCACTCATATAAATTGATTGTCTATCTCTCCATCTTTCTCTCAGATTTCTGTAAAACCTTCTATGTAATCTGCAAAGTGTAATTGTTAAAGGGCCTGTAACATGAAATTTGGGTTCTACAATGTGCCTTCTGATCTCTCTCCCTCTCTCTCTCGCTCGCTCGCTCGCTCGCTCGCTCGCTCGCACGCCACGCACGCACGCACGCACGCACGCACGCACACACACACACACACACACACACACACACACACACACACACACACACACACACACACACACACACACACACACACACACACACACACACACACACACACACACACACACACACACACAAATGCACGTTTTGTGTGTGTGTGTGTGTGTGTGTGTGTGTGTGTGTGTGTGTGTATGTGTGTGTGTGACGTTTTCTTTTTTAAAGGACAGTGATTGATTGGATTTTTGGACCCCGGGGCAAGGCAAGAGCTCTGTTAGCCTGTGTGTTAATATGGGCCTGCACATCATAGCCTCTGAATGAAGATGTATGAGTGCATTTGTGTATCTATGATAATTTTCTGGATTTGAGTGCACAAACTACATATAAATGTTTGTGTTTTGATGTGTGGACAGGTTTTAATGTATTGCAGGTTTCCAGCTCTCTGCGTGGAATAACACATAGCTTGTTGATATGCATTGTACAGACATGAATGCATTGCACAGACAGAATAAACACTGGTTCTCTGAAAAAGAAAAAAAAAAGAGTATAATAATTTGCGATCACCAATGTATTGCCATTTACTACCGATGTACTACAATCTTATACAGCTGTTGACAGATCAGACCCATTGAGTGCAGTGACCTGGTTCTGTGGTTCAGCGCAGGTGGGTGATGTTTCTGCATGCAGACTATTATGTAGTGTTACAGATTTGGTATGCATGTGTGTGCACACTGCCTTTTCTAGGAAGCGGATGGGAGGAAGTAATGAGAACTGGATGTTCCGTACCATTGCTGACCTGTTACCTGATGTAGACAAGGATACACTGTCTGGTGATGGTAACAGAGCTGTCATTCGCACTCAGTTTTCAGCAACGTTTTCAACAAACTCATGTTTAGCTGCTTTCACCGCACTTCTGAGGATGTAGTGAGCTATGTTTTTCTCCTCCTCACTCCTGGACGCATGAGCCATAGTCTCGCATAGCCAAACGATATGTCTGGTGACATCTAAATTCAGTGTTGGCAATTGTTGGCTAAGCACTTCTTAATCAGTGACAAAACGATATCCGCATATCCATCTATACCACAAAAAAACTGCCAATCCATACTGCCAAAACAGCTAAGTAAAATGGTATCTGACTTGTCAGACCAGCAGTGAAACGTTTAAACGTGTCAGACCAGCAGTTTAAACGACTGTCGCTGCTGCTTAAGCTTCTGTCGAGAAGCAGGGCACATTTTAGGTAACACCATTCTCAGAAACGCCTGATCACCAATGGTCACCAATTACGACGAAAGCAGCCTCTGGATGTTTATTTTCCGTGACACATTTTCCTGTGTTCCTCTTGGTTTCCCAAATTAGTGCTTCCACTTAAGGTGGAATGTACACAGCAAATAAAACAGTGGCTGGGAATTCCCACAGCAGCCAAAATGGCCTGCAAAGCAGCTCAAAGAGTTACAGGTCGGGTGAACAGTGGGGAGGGAGGGGATGTCCAGACGTTTGATAACTACAGTTATTATTGATCATAAAACCCACATCCCCACCTTTACTCTTTCCAGACAGTACTTTGTGCCTGTCTTCCCAAAACAACACGCACACTCCCAGGAGGCCAAGGCAGAACCTTTGCCCCAAATTTGTCAAATCGACCTAATGGTGGTGCTGTAACAGGGCCTTTCACGTTTTTTTGCCCATAACTCTTGAACCGTAAGGCCATACAATCACACTTTTTTTCCTGGATTCCTTGGATCATGATACAACTTCCTATATAGGTCACGGCCATTTCCGCCTTACATCTTGTCCGTATATATTTTGTCCAAAACTCAAGCAAATCGGTACACATTATGTATGTGGTCAGGGTGATCAAGATATCTGTCAGCTTTTTCAGATTCCATTCAGATTGTGGGAGGGGCCCGTTTTGCAAAAAAATACAAATCATGAACACAGCGTTGATTTGCCATGAAACTATGAGAGAGTACAGAGACAGTGTGAGATAGAGGGACAGAGCCAAAAGAAAAGTGAGAGATGGAGATAGAGAAAAGAGAAATGGTTAAATACAGCAGAGAGGGAGAGAGAACCAATGTAGGGCATTGGCTCTGTCGAGGCAGTAGACCGAGAAGCTGTCCACCCAAATGGTGCTGAAAACATACCACTGAGGATCTGCCCACCCATAGTGGTAGGTGCAGAAACCGTACAATTGAGGAGTTGTCCACCCAGTGGTGCTGAAATCATACACTGAGGAGCTGGTCACCCAGAGTGGTGCTGAAATCATAAGACCACAGAGCTTTCCACCAATGGTGGTGCTGAAATCATACAACTGAGGAGCTATCAACCCCAAGTGGGACTGAAACCCTATTATTGAGGAGCTGTCCTCCCAGCCTGGTTCTCAATCCATACCAGTCCTGTTTCTCTTCTCCTCTGCTTAAAGGGATAGTTCACCCAAAAGATTACTTATTGTCTCCGCCAGGCCGAAGGCATGGTGGAGAGTATGTTTTCGTTCCGTTTTTCGCTGTGTGTCCAAGCTAACATTGGTCAAGCTTCACGTGACACGTGACAATATGTTGAAAGGGTGTGCTTTGATTGGCTAGCGAGACGCATGACGAAATACATACCTATAAATAGGTGAGTCACTTCGAAACATTGCATTGCATGTTTCGAAGTGACATCAGTGCCATCAGCCAAGCTAACATTTATTCAGGAGATATTAGCAGAAAAAGTTCCAATCTTGGAATAAATTCCTTACCAAAAGTCCTGCTGCTGGCGGAGAATTGTGCTCCGAGGAGCACATTTTCTAGTTTTCTATCAATTACACACCCTATGGAGACTTGAATTCATGGAGTTTTTTTTGTTTTTGTCACATTCCTAAGCCAATAATTTAATGAAAATGCTAATGTCTCCGGTAGGAGACTCAAAGTTGACTCTTTGTGTCTCCTAACGGAGCCGCCGCCGGTCATCAAATCATTGGTTTAGGAATGCGACAAAAACAAACAAATCTCCATGAATTCAAGTCTCCATGGGGTGTGTAATCGATAGAAAAAAAGTCATTTTGGGGGTGAACTATCCCTTTAACAAAAACTCAATTCTCTTTTTCTCATTATCCCAGCCAGGAGGCCGGAAGGGATTATGTTGAACATATGAACAGCTAATCTCAGGCACCGTTGGACTGATCAGCGTGAAAGGCCAAGGCAGAACCTCCACCCCAAAGTTTTCAAATCGGCCTCATGGTGGCGCTTTAACACCCGCTTGACGTTTTTGAACCATAGGTCGCACTTTCAAAATCTTTTTTTTACCTCGATTCCTTGGATCATGATGCAACTTCTCATAGTCCCAAACCATTTGTGACAACTAGACCTTCCATAATTCTGCGCACAAATTGGTACATAATATCTCTGAAGTCATGTGATCAAGATATATCAGTCAGATTTCTCATATATCATTCCAATTGTCTATGACCTATAGCCTTCCAAAATGTGTGGGCCCTGGGTTGACAACCCAGTCTGGCGGAGACCTGTGGTCAGAGGAGCGCACTATTCTAGTTTGTTTCTGCTTCCCCTTGTCCTGGTAGATCAAGCAGGGATATTATCAGTGGAAGACAAGCCATGCAGGACAGCCCAATATACCTGTCCTGCACCGATAGTGGTGGTGGATGGTGGTGGGCTTTTGCCCATATATAGGCAGGCTAGGGGGCATGAAAGGAGAAATAAGGGTGGACAGGGTGAACAGGTTCATGACAGGAAAATAATCTCATGTTTATTGGGATTTATGAATTGCATATTGGTTATGATAGTCTCAGATTGTAGTAGTGATATTTTTTGGTTAAGATTAAAGCACTATATTGTGATAGTAATCATTGCTATAGTGTTTGTTCAGTAACAGTGGTCTCCCTGTCTCTCCAGCTCTTTAATAAACAGATAATACATTTTCAGGTGAAAAGCATTCAGCCAATGAGGAGAGAGTACCCATTTATTAGCTTTATTTTTATAGTGTTCCAATTCCAATTTTGTCTACACATTTCTTTGTGTCATCACTTCCAATTGCACTAATCTGTATACCGACTGAGTTCTCTATCCTGATTGGATAAAATTGGTATCCCGACCTGAAAATGCATTTTCTGTTTAATAAAGAGCTAGAGAGACATAGAGACTCATGTTACTGAACAAACACTCTATAGCAATTACTATCAGAACATAGAGCTATTTAAAAGTTATTTCAACCAAAGAAAATCACATACCCTACCTTTAATGTTGATGTTAAGTGCACTCATGGCAATGTCATACAGTATATACTTTAATTTATCATTTTGTCCAACCTATCCAGAAAAAAAGTGAGAAGTGTACATATAGAAATTAAAGGGCTCTTAAATTGGAGACACCCAAAGTCATCTGACAGTCAAAAAAGAGAGCAAGGATCATCAATACAGAAAAACTAAGGGTCTTGCAATGCTGTAATCAAACATGAAACGTATTACAGTTTTCCACAAAGGGCATTCAGAGCTCAATAACACACAGATGAAATGCCTTGACAGCAGAGAAGATTCCCAGATAACCAATCTGTATATCATAGAGATCAGCAGGTTTTTTTTTCACAGGCAGTGAATGTGGGTCCTCTCTAAGGGCGTGAAAATGTGGTCCAACTATTAAAAAATGTGCCTATTGCTGAATCAATCACATTCAGCAACACCAGTAATGTGCCAATCCCGCTGCACCTGAAGCCGCCTCCTCCCCCGCCTGCCACCACAGCCGGGCCCCAGTCACGACCATGGAAATAGGTAATTTTAAATTCACCATGTCTAAACGACCACATTTATCTGGCTGTGAATATAAAAAGAAAAAAGTGACTACTGAAGAAGTTGACTGCTTTGAGTAGACGTCTAGAAGCTGAAAGTAAACCACTTTAGATGCAAGTCAAGTTCACCTGGAATCCGTCTCCCCCAACAATGCTTAATATCGCAGTGAAGTTGGTTTCACGTTGTCCTCCCCATTTCAGTTCAGGATTAATGTAAATTAACTTTGAGAAACGTAGTTCTCCTGAAGCGCTGCTGCTTAGAGCAGGGATATAGCTGTGTTTGTGTTTTCTTGCTCTTGACAATAGGAAAATAAAGGTCAGAGCTTATTATGTGACAAGATAGTGGAATAGTTAGAGGGACAATTGCTGTGGACAATGTAGACCGTCTTTCAAAGGTCAGAATTTTTATTATTATAATTCTTGTTTCAGTGAAGACCAAACTTTACAGGTGAAACTCTAACAGCACAAGGTCCATTTTTTACTGCAAATATGATCCGCCCGGAGCATAAGACCGGAGCACTTTGCACTGGCCCAGTCCAGCTGGGATGTTTGCATAATATAATATTGAATATAATATTGTAGTTACTGTGTATGGACAGCTGAAAGTGGCAGCTTAATTAAAGCATTTACATGTGTGAATGAACACAATTTCTTTCAATGACCTGGGTTTACATGGAGTCGGGTTAAGGTCATGAGTTTTGTTTCAGTGCATTGAGCAATGTGGAAATGCTGTGTGATTTATTTATGTCTGTGTCACGTGTACACATATTACATTCTTCTCACATATGTGACCTTTCAACATCAGTCAGGTTTAGAGTCACACCAGTCACATGCATTGCAGGAAATGTGAGTTCTCTTTTCCTTTCTCCTTAATATACTCACTATGGGATAACATCGCCCCCTGGCGATGCACAGAGCACTACACACATTGACTCCCACGACAATTCTGATTGGATAGGGTCATGTTACGCGATCTGGCAGTCCAGAAGAGGTATAAAACCCCTTGTGTAACTATACCACGCCCTCTTACTTCACTCTGCTACGCGAATGTGCACGCACAAGAACACGCTACCGGGGGAGAAAAATCTACACGAAAACCAGCTTTAACCCATAGCGGGGTCACTTGTGTCCCCAACAGGAGTTTCGTTAAATCTTTCTGCTAAGCACGCTCCCGCGGCTTATTTTGTTATTATTCTTTCTAATAATAAAATATGTCTCACGAACGGCGTCACCGGTTCCCTTGGAAACGGTGACGTCAGCGGCCCCCACCACCCCCACGAACCCAGCTGGGCAAACCGGATGTTGACGTTGTGGAATGTTTTCGTGTACCAGTCACGTGACTTTTCTGACTCTCCCGACCAGGCCTTTGGTACTTTCACTGTCTCCAGCGGGCGCCACGCTAAGCATATGGGCCCTTTGGATCATGTGACGACGTCATCGGTTCCCATGGAAACGGACATCAACGTTTCTTAGCTCGTGGTGAGTAGGCATTGACTAGCTATGATGGCTGCTATGGTAACATAGCCTCCAGTTAGACTACTGTTGTTTCTCTTAGCGGCTAACTAGCCTCACTAACAACAACACAGCGTTGTTTTAGTGCAGCACCTTACCAGCCCAGCTAAAACAACACCACGGTGGCCAACTACCACCGCTACCCTTTCCACGGTCCCTAACGGGCGCCGCACGACCGGGCCCGCTGGATCTCGTGACGACATCACCGGCTCCCTTGGAAACAGACATCAACGTTTCTACGCTCGTGGTGAGTTAGCCTTGATAGCTGCTATGCTAGCATAGCCCCCAGTCAGGCTACTGTTGTTTCACTTAGCGGCTAACTAGCCTCACTAACAACAACACAAGTTGTTTTAGTGCAGCACCTAGCCAGCCCTGCTAATGCAACACCGCGGTGGCCAATCCCGGTACATCAGTGTTACACTGCGTTTGTACTGGTCAGGCTCAGTACAGCAGTAACACACTGTGGTTGTACGGCTCAGCTCCCCTGAACAACAGCAACACACTGGTTTTGTGCTGAGGTATTTCCCAAGTGCCTTTATGCATAACCTCCTATGTCAGACAAAGTGTGGTTTATCTCATGCGGAAGGTAATGCAGCCATGTCTCTGGGAGTGGAGGTTCTCTCTCTCCTGAGCAAGGGCGCTATCAGAGAACTATCTACGAATCAGAACCGACTGGGTTTCTATTCACGCGGACGTGGCCGTTTTTTTCCCACCTGACGTCGCTGGGTTTTCACCTTCAACGTCCATTAAGAGCGTTTTGGTCCCGTCTACAGAGGGGCAGACCGGGTGGTCTGTCAGAGTCTACGGATCTGAGGATCGTGAGTCTCAAGTCAGTCCTCTTGGTGGCCCTGTGTACAGCTAAACGGGTCAGTGACATGCAGGTGCTCTCAGTGAGTTCGGGATGCATGTGGTTCTCGAACGACGAAGAGGGTTCTGCTTAAACCCAACTTGGCGGTTGTATCTAAGACCGGGATGGTGGCCCGGGCCCCAGTTGAGCTGGTGGTTTTCCATCCACCTCCTTTCGCTTCGGCGGAGGATAGACGTTGCACCGTCTTTGTTCAGTAAGAGCTTTGAAGCTCTACTGCCGAAGACGGCGGCCGGCTGTGTGTCGACACAGCTTTTTGTCTCTTTTGGCCGGACTGGTCAGAGGAAGGCGGTGGCTAAGCCGACGCTGTCCAGATGGTTCGTGGAGGCCATCAGGCTGGCCTACGTGAGTAGTGGCACTCCAGTTCCTGTGGAACTGAGGGCTCACTCTACTCGGGGCGTGGCTGCATCTTGGGCCCTCTACAAGGGGATCTCGATGCAAGAAATATGCTGCAAACTAGTCGTCTCCGTCGACTTTTGCGGTTTTCTACAGCTTGGACGTGGCGGCGTCGTCAATGGCGCACACTGTCCTAGGTGTAGCAGCTGCCTCTAGCCAGGGGAGGGATGAGCAGGCCTAGGGGTCTTGCTTTATCTCCTGGTTATTCCTTCCTCTTAGGTCCCCCTGGACCAGCATAGGGCTGGGTCCCGGGGGAGGAGGCCCTGTTTTCCCCTCATTTTGGTATGGGATAGACTTGTGTCTGTCCATTAGTTGAATGGGGCAGACCGGGTGGTCTGTCAGGGTCTTTCCTTCTGGTACTTATCTCGCATCCATGCCCGGAGGGCTGGGGCGCCCGTGAGGCCGGGGTCTCGCCTGTGGGGCGGGACCTGGGGCCGAGGGTGTGCGGGTCTGTAAGGGTCGTGTGACTTAGTGCCCCAGGGGGGTTTAGAACTAGAGGTTACGTATGTAACCCCAGTTTCTTTACTTTCGGAGTAATATACTCACCTAACAACCCTTCCATCTCAACTTTTGATGGGTTTTCTTCCCCGTAAATAAAGGCCCTACTTCATCGTACAAGATTGTCGCACAATAGTAGCAGATCTACAAGCTCACAACACATCGCAGGTGAGCTTGTAGATAATCTATTTTTGTTATTTTTGAAACATTTTTAAACTGAAAGTGAAAGTGGTTATGTCTCTGGGTTTTATAAATATTGAACCCATGAAAAGTATTAACAAGAGCTTTTGACAAAATAATAACTACATTGGATCTCGTTTCCACCTGACAGCAACAATATGCTAAGCAAACCTATTAGCTATCTTATGTCTATTAGACTTAACAAGTAGTTTGTTTTAAACTGACAAATCCCAAACACCAAGTAGGCTTAGGGCATGTGAGTATGTCACATTCTTTAGAATGCTTTTTTTATCAGTCTATAAGGGTATGTAAATAGGAAACGCACCCTTTAGTACTTTTAGGCTTAAGTATCCATTTTATATTTGCATGGGGATCATTGTCACTTATATCACACTTGTGTGTGAAGTGAAATAGATGAGGCATACCGTAGGGAACAGGTGTGAGTGCTGCATTCAAGCATTTATGATTTATAGATTATGCATATGAGCATTAGTATATTGCATGCATCTGCATAGGGGAGCAAGGGAAATCACATTTACTGTACTGTATGTACCACCGATCTTAATGTATTTTCTTTTTTATGTAAATGCATGTCCCATCATGTGTGTACATGCATACGATGAACACAATGTGGTGTGAGCATTATGCTGTATAGGTGTGCGTGTGTGCGTGCGTGCGTGTGTGCGTGCGTGCGTGCGTGCGTGTGCGCGCGCGTCTGTGTGTGTGTGTGCGTCGATTAAAGTTCTCAGTCGCCACGACTGATTTGCCATTTAGATTCCATAAAAGCCAGCATGTCTTCTATGTCGGCGTGTTGCCCAGCAAAAACGGCATGTTGCCCAGCAAAAACAACCAATCTACAATGTGTCTGTGACGCATTGAGAGCTTGTAGATTGACTGTTTTCTGTTATTATTTCAAGCATTTGCAGTGGTCAAACTAGCAATTATGTTCAGAAGCATTTTTCATAAAATCTTAATAGTCTCAGATATTTCACTTTGACTTCTTCACCTGGTTAACAGTATGTAGAACAGCAGGAACAATATTACTAAAACATCATGATTTTACTTATTGTGTTAATTGTTTAGGAATCAGCACTTGTGTGGGGGCTCCTTTTCATGTTTCACAAATCACACATTAGGACTTGGTCATACAAACATTTTCAGTCGTGAGATTTTATTTCGCTTTAATCCGTGGTGTGTGTGTGTGTGTGTGTGTGTGTGTGCGTTTGTGTGCGTGCACATCAATGTGTCCCTGACTCACCGTCCATGTCTAGTCTCTGCATGATGATGGCCAGCTCCACTTCACTGGGCATGTAACCCAGAGAGCGCATGGCCATGCCCAGCTCCTGCTTGGAGATGAACCCGTTGCCATCACGATCCAACACCCTAAACGCCTCTCGGATCTCTGCCAATTAACACAGACAGGAAAACGACTCAGCGACCAGAACCACCCCTCCGACCTCGCTCTCACTCATAGACTCACTAAACAATATGTCACTGTCGGGCAGTGTGTCCAAAATCCTTCTTTTTCAGGAAAAGGAAATAGAAAACAGAACCTGTGTTCCAATTTAGTCTTGTTAATACTCTTCATTGGTTCAATATTTAGCACACTTCACTTTCAAATGTTTTAGAAAATAGCGAAAAAAGTTGAAATATGGAGATACAAGGTTTCTGCCTGACAGCGACATGTGACTACACGCACACGTGCACATCCACAGACACACGCTGAAGTGCATGCTCACAGACACACACTCACATGGACACCTGCTGTATACAGACAAATGTTACACACTTGGATAGAAATAATCATTTTCCAGTGTGCAGGAATTTAGGTGGTTTATTCATCTCTGTAAACATATTGTGACGTTGCGGGGACACACATGCGTAATAGTACCCCAGCGTTACACTATAGACAAAGGCACATTAGAGCAACATTCCACTTGTTGCAAACTCTGGTCCTAATCTGAACAGCATCATATCACAATATCAATAATATCAATAAGGTGCATCTTCTTATTTGCATCTGACACTACAACAGTCAATACTCTCACTCTTACTGGTAAACAGTATACAGAAATCCCTCTCTTGTACTGTATCAAAATAATCACATCTAGTAAATGCATCAAAGCTCACATTACAAAAATAATACTTGTGTTCCCCAAAACGAAATATATCAGCTGCATTACATTACTCTGGTTGCTAGAACCATAATGAAAACGTTTTACACAACACACCATTCACATCTCATTCATTCCAGGCCACAGATGAGCTTCTTAGCCCAACTACAGGTCACAGTAGGTATCATAACAGGTAAGCATTTCTAATGACATCTAATGTGCATTCCACACACACATTTGCTTCACAGATACTCTTCTCTGTCTATACCTTCATTTAACATGTTCACTGTCACTTTTATACACTTTATCTCATCATTTCTCACCTGTAAACATACAGACAAAGGCACATTATAGCAACACTTCCACTCGTTGCCAACTCTGGTCCTAATCTGAACACAGGACCCCTGCTGGCCAACATGTGCCTTGCACAGTGAGTGTTTAGCTGCCCAAAGATTGCCTGTCCCAAATGCAATACCCAGAATGATAAACTGTTTCACAGCTTTAGTAAATGTATCTTATGTGCCACGCTTTAACCACAGTTCACAGAATAATGTAAACAACATCCTAATGAAATGAAATGAAATACAATAATGTATCAAATGGAATAATCATGCATCTCAATTCCCAATATAATCATGTATCTCACACAAACACAACATAAAGTCTCTCTCATGGACTCACACACGCAACCATTAATACACCAAAACACACACCCTCAGCTCACCATCTCATGTGCACAGACTGCACACATAAGCACGAAAAACACACACTTGCACGCACACACGCACACACATTGACGCACACGAATGCATGCATTCACGCTCACTTGTGCTCATTATGCACACACACCCATCGCAACACGTGTTCTTAGACGCACACGCTCACTCCTCGTGCACATACTGTAGATAGTTTGACACACACACGCGTGCGCACGCTCATTATGCACACACACCCATCGCAACACGTGTACTTAGTGCACACGCTCACTCCTCGTGCACGTACTGTAGATAGTTTGACACACACACGCGTGCGCACGCACGCACACATTCTCTCTTTAATTTTTTCTCTCAAGCTTGTGTGATGCATCCATGTTCATCTGGACCACCATGTGTCTGTATTAGTCTCTCTCTCTCTCTCTCTCTCTCTCTCTCTCTCTCTCATATTTGCATCCCCTTCAACAGCAATGTTATTTCAATTCATCTGCCCTTAAACACATTCTCTGCATTTTGTCCTTTCCTCCATATTTTTAGGACAGCTCAAGCGAAGCGAGCTGTCCTCTATGGAGAGAGATGAAAGGCGTCTGAGGTATGTGGGATGTAACCTCTGCAGGCTTATAAAGAGAGGAGGTGGCTTAGGCGAAAAAGGGGCGTAACGGGGCGTGATTTGGTCAGGGACTCTCTGTTTGTGGGAAAAAGTGGGCCGGCTTGCTAAAAAAGGGTCTGGTTGCCACCGATTGGTTGCTGCAACTTGGATTCATGCAGGGAGACGCCCCCTCTTTGCTCCAAACACCGATTGGTTGCTGCAACTTGGATTCATGCAGGGAGACGCCCCCTCTTTGCTCCGAAAAATTTGGAACGGCTGCCTGTTGTCACAGGCACTCAGGCACTGCAGAGAAGTAGACACAGTGGTGGAAAAAGTACTCAAATTCTTTACTTAAGTAAAAGTACCAATACTGCAATATAAAAATACTCCGTTACAAGTAAAAGTCCAGAATTAAAAATGTACTTGAGTAAAAGTACAAAAGTATTGGCATCAAAATGTACTTAAAGTACCAAAAGTAAAAGTACTAAATATTTGAAAATAGCCGATCTACAAATATTTGAAAATAGCCGATCTACAAGCTCACAAGGCGTCGCGATGCGACGCGTTGTGAGCTTGTAGATCTGCTATTTTCAAATAGCCTATAGGTATGAAATAGGGCTAAAGTGGTTAATGTATATTTCATTATATCATAGTTTATATCTGAAAAGTAACTAGTAACTAAAGTTTTCAACTAAATGTAGAGTAAAAGTGCAATATTTGCCTCTGAGATGTAGTGGAGTAGAAGTAAAAGTATTGTAAATTGGAAATACTCAAGTAAAGTACAAATACCTCAAAACTGTACTCAAGTACAGTACTTTAGTAAATGTACTTAGTTACTTTCCACCACTGAGTAGACATGTAGACTATAGACTATGGAGGCATCAGAATTTTGTATTAAATTATAGAATGCACCAAAACATTAATAAGTGTTGACTTGAATCTATTTAAGCCACAATAAAGCCCCGCTTTTATTTTTGATTTTTATTTGGGGTTTATTTAGCATAGTTTTAGATGATTTTCTGTGCACATTTCTTCATTTAAGCATCGCGAGCTGCGAACGGCCTTTTTGCATGTAGTTGAAGCGCAAGGGGCGGCGGGGGGAGAGAGTCGCAGATAGACAGCTGGAGAGTTGAATAACCTCCTCTTCAAATAACCAGATTTATTTACCAAAGTAGCCTATGTAGGCGACCTACATGTTTATGTTTTAGCTTAGACACGGGTAGCCTACAATAGTTGGTAGATGATTGGTAAATTATTAACCATGACAACGACTCAAAGACTTTTATTTTGTACTTTCTTGAACCACAAGCATATCGCTGCACCAGTAGGCTACATGAGAGAGAAAAAGGGGGGGGGGACCACTTGATACACAAAAACAAAGCTGGCAATGTATTGCTAATATCCAGGGATGCTTTGTTAGGCTACAGAGTGCAAAGCACTACATTTAGCCAGTGAGAATTGCAGTGTACATAAAGTGCGCTCGGAAAGGTTTATTTTAGGAGCGCTTTGTGATGCACCGTGCAGTCAAATCCGCGGTGTCAATAAATTCCACTGCCCGCTCTTTGATGAGTCCTCCATCCTCCATGAATCGAATACAAACTGCAACTAGTTCCCGTTTGGAAAGCGGGAAATCTTTATACGCGAGTAGGCCTATTGCAAAATATTGTCCAATGTCCACTGAGTTCAGCCTTTATTTTACCAAGCAGGACTGATGCTGCAGCCTGAAGCAGCTTGCCCTGAAAGTGGTTTAGGCGACCGTTCGTTTAAGCGTCCTCGCGTCGCTGAGTTTGCTCTGGACAAACTTTTTTTTTTACGCTGGTGCCATTGCTGCCTCTCTGCTGTCTCAAGAATCAAACATGAAGAGAACGAGGCCACTCAGGCCAGGACATGTGTGTGGTGTTTATATTGTGCGCTTATGTCAATAAACCGGTTCTGTGAATGAGGGACACAGACAGACACATTTCACACTCGAGTGTGAAATGGGATTCTGAGAATACACATTGGCTCAATTGCTCAAAAGACCCAACATCCTCCAGACACGCAGGACGTAGAGAGAGAATGGATGTGTATTACGTTATTTGTCAGCCTTAAGTATAGGGGCGATATTCATAGTAAATACACAAAAAGCTGTCTGGCGGAGTTAAGGCACAGTGGCCCTCATTTATCAACGCGGTGTAGCCCGAATAATGAACGTACGGCGATATCACCGCACCTTTCGGCATTTATCAATATATCCTGACGTGGGCTTCATCCTACTTTACGCTGAGATCTCACGTCTGGTCGAGACCAATTGTTGACGTTGGCTGCGCCCGTTTATTCCATTCTAGACCTGCGGAGCAGACGGTCTGACAGGCATCTGGACACATATATCCACTCCAAAATGTATATCTACACTAATAAATAATCCCTGTGAAAATATAACATTTTATAAAGTAATTTAAACAAACTGCTTTAACAGTCATTCGGTTAGGCTTGCAGATCTGCATGGCTGCGTTGGCTATTTGAAAATAGCAGATCTACAAGCTCACAACAGGTCCCATCACTACGTGTTGTGAGCTTGTAGATCTGCTATTTTCAGCGCAGCAGCGATTCTGCGAGATAATTTTCGGGAGCCCCGAGTCCCCGACATTCTTTTCATGGACAGTGAGGTCCAGAGAGAGAGAGAGAGAGAGAGAGAGAGAGAGAGAGAGAGAGAGAGAGAGAGAGAGAGAGAGAGATAACCACGATAACGCAATGGTGATTATGAACCACGTACCCAAACCCGTTAAAGGCTGCTTTTCCCAAGCTGAACTATACTATTGTTCAATGAAAAGCATTGTAATCCGATTAGTGGCCATTTTTTCATAATGTATTCGAGTGCAATACACCTACCAACCGATAGGGTCACTCTGTTAAAAGCATATGGCCACCGATCAGATTAAAATGCTTTTTATTGAACAATACGGATGATACAGGTACTTTTGAGAGCCCATATATACATGTAACCTCCGTCGCCATGGGATAAGCACTTTATCTTTGAAATATGAACGTTTATGTAGATGTACGGGTCATAAATGGAGAAAGTGCAAACACTAGGTTGAAGTTCATCCATGACGGTCGTGACAGTCGACCGTCGTGTATCCGTGGCTATTACTCCCTCTAACATTTCCCATGTTTTTAGCAGTGGTGGAAAAAGTACTCAAATTCTTTACTTAAGTAAAAGTACCAATACTGCAATATAGAAATACTCTTGTTACAAGTAAAAGTCCAGAATTCAAAATTTACTTGAGTAAAAGTACAAAAGTATTGGCATCAAAATGCACTTAAAGTACCAAAAGTAAAAGTACTAAATATTTGAAAATAGCAGATCTTCAAGCTCACAACGGGTCGCGATGCGACGCGTTGTGAGCTTGTAGACCGGCTAGGTATAAAATAGGGTTAAAGTGGTTAATGTATGTTTCATTATATCATAATTTATATCTGAAAAGTAACTAGTAACTAAAGTTTTCAAATACATGTAGTGGAGTAAAAGTACAATAGTTGCCTCTGAGATGTAGTGGAGTAGTAGTAAAAGTATTGGAAATTGGAAATACTCAAGTAAAGTACAGATACCTCAAAATTGTACTTATAAGTACAGTACTTGAGTAAATGTACTTAGTTACTTTCCACCACTGGTTTTTAGTGTATTGAAATAATGTCATGCATATTTGTCCAGTGCATAGCCTACTGCAGGCCTTGTTGACTAGATTTAGAATAGATTTTTAAGCTCTTGCTCCTGAAATGATCGATTATTTTTTAAGGGGAAACGCCATCATTTAACATGCAAGTCAATGGGTGAGAAGGACATTGCCAGGCACAAGTGTAGGTAATTAATGTATTTGTGCAAGATGACCCTGCTACTGTATATAAAATGTGTATATTACTCGTTCATCATGGTTCATGTTCAAATAGCTCAATCCAAAATATAATGCTGTAGGCCTAAGTGTTAGGCTGTATTTACGCACCTGCTTAATTGTAATTAATGCTTAAATATAGTTATGACCGGTATTTTTTATCAGATGTCTGATACATTTGATTCATTCCGGACATTGGGACCAGCAGGTTACAATCCTATATCGTAACCCCTGGTATTGACCACATTGCTTAGCAGAGTTCAGTGATGCAAATGCATGTCAAGTTGATCAACAGATTGTATTATTCTCCAATGCAATAACAGTACTGAAATGAAGGCTATAAGGGCAATAATGGGAGCCCTTTCTTTTTTAAAGTAACTTCAAAGTTACTTTTCACAGTAACGCATTACTTTTTGGTGTAAGTAACTAGTAAAGTAACTGAGTTACTTTTACATGACAAGTAACTAGTAATGGTAACTAGTCACTGGTTTTCAGTAACTAGCACACCACTAGCACAACACTACAACGGTGTCTAACCGAGAGTTATACTTCTCCAGTACAACGGTGTCTAACCGAGAGTTATACTTCTCCAGTACAACGGTGTCTAACCGAGAGTTATACTTCTCCAGTACAACAGTGTCTAACCGAGAGTTATACTTCTCCAGTACAACGGTGTCTAACCGAGAGTTATACTTCTCCAGTACAACGGTGTCTAACTGAGAGTCCATGCAGATCACAGTTGACAAATATTATATATTATCGGAGCTATTATTAATGTTATCGGTTTTATCGTGATGACGTCATAATTCCTGATATCGAACCGATAATTATCGGGCCGATACTTATCGTGCACTAATAATTTTATCGCAAATTATTGTCTCCGCCAGGCCGAAGGCATGGCGAGAGAGTATGTTTTACCCCCTGTCCGTCCGTGTGTCTGTGTGTGTGTGTGTCCGTGTGTCTGTGAACAGCTAATCTCTGGCACCGTTGGCTTGATCGCAGTGAAACTGTGCACACACACTCCCTGGATGCCAGAGCAGAACCTCTGCCCCAAATTTTTCACATGGGCCTTTTATAGCGCCACCAGGAGGCTGATTTGTGCAAAAGACATTTTTGGACAGTACTCCTACAGATTTTATCCAAACATCACGCAAATCGGTGCACAGTATCTCTATAGTCATGTGATCAACACAGATCTGCCTGATTTTCCATATTCCATCCTGATTGGCTAAGGTTGGCTTCCAAAGTTTGCAGGATTGGTCCATTTTGAACTAAATGCCTCAAATCATGAACGCAGCTTGTGATTTATGTGAAATTTAACACGCATGTTCCCACTAGGCCGAGGAAGAAATGCCATTTGAAAATGTTCAAATCAGCCTCATGGTGGCGCTATAAAAGGCAGATTTGTGTTTTTAACTATCTGCACCGATCTGCGTGAAACTTTGCACACATACTCCCTAGAGGCCAAGGAAAAATATCTGCCCTGCATTTTTCACATTAGCCTTTTATAGCGCCACCAGGAGGCCGACTTATGTAAAACTTTTTTTTTTTTAGATTAAGCCTTCACATTTTTTCCAAATTTCACGCAAATCGGTACACATGATCTCTATAGTCATGTGATCAAGATGCATCTGTTTGATATTTCATATTCCATCGTGATTGGCTAACATTGACATCTAAAGTTTGCAGGAGTGGCCCGCTTTGAACAAAATGCCGCAAATCATGAACACAGCGTCCAATTGTGGTGGAACTTTGCACGCACATTTGCACTACGTTGAAGAACAAACGCCACCCTTTTAACATTGCCCTATTATAGCGCCACCAGGAGGCAGATGTTTCTTTTTTATATTACTTTTAATTTTGTCCAAACATGCAAATCAGTACACATGATCTCTATAGTCAAGTGATCAAGATGGATCTGTCAAATTTTTTATATTCCATCCTGATTGGCGAATTCCGAAAATTGCTGGCCCACAATAACCTACCTGACCTGGCGGAGACCTGTGCTCCGAGGAGCACTTTTTCTGGTTTTTATATTTTTCTCTGTTGTTGGTGACAACTCTAGTGCGACGCCACGACGGCACGACGGTGTCATGAATGCGTCCTTTCACAATATTGTGCGTCAGCGACGCAGGACGCAGGCCTATGAGCATCTCTGCTCAGTGCGGCTGCAGAGTTCATGTGCAACATCGCATGGCTGTGGCTTTACAGTTTTCCTTCGCCGTGTCTGTAGGTCACCCCCAGGGACCCCCAAGGGTCTCCAGGGACCCCTAAGGGGGGGGGACGACCGCGGACCTCCTTTTTTTTTTTTTTTTTTTTTTTTCATCCCATGCTTTTGTACCCCCAAAACTATTTTCTTTTTTTTTTGGGGGGGGGGGGTCCTGCGCTGTCCATCATGACATCTATGTCATTCTTTCTTGTTTCATCATGTCCCTCTCCCTCCCCATTTTCTTTTTTTCCCCCCCAACCCATCATTCCCTCCTTTTCTCCCTTCCTTCTTCCAGCCCTACCTTTCAAAATCCCTCTCTCTCTCCCTCTCTCTGTGTGACCCAGCTTCGGGCGGTGCGTTATGTGATTGGTCTCGCACCACTGCCTCAAGTTAACAAGATCAATTCCACACATCATTTCTTCTTCTTCACCGACTGTCACAGACGCTGTCGCTTCTGCAGCCTTGCTCTCTTTCACACTCTCCCACATCGTCCTATTCCTCCGTCTGTCTCCTTTCTTCATTCCCTTGCCTGTGTTTAAACGTCTTTCTTTCTGCAATTCGAAGGCCTAAATATTATAGGCAGGGTTTGATCAAAATAACAACAAAAAGGTAGCCTGATATTTTCTCAACCTCTTAAGCCCTATAAAGTTTGTGTATGACAACGAGCAAAAAATAGCCGATGTCCAAGCTCACTTGTGAATCTGTAGATCAGTATGTCGAACCCTGCATATGGAACACTTTCAAAGTAAAGAAAATGTGTCTGAAAGAGGTGTAGTGTGGTTTAGATCTGTGGTTCCCAAATGGTGAGCCGAGGTACACTAAAAAGTACTATGTAATAGGGCTTAAGTGGTTCAACTTTTTCTTTGGCAATAGTTCCAGGGGTATGAATACAGGTGTGCCTTGAGATTTTGACGTGGCTTTTAATAAAATTGTACCATAACAGTTTAACAGAGTGAAGGGTTCTGATGAATTATGCTAGGATGGGGAACATCTTCTGAAGTGGAATTAATTCAATCGACCCTAAGAAGTCTATATGATCATTTTGATCATTCACATCAACTCCAGACTGATGTACTATAACTGCACAGAAATTGCACCTGATTGTTAATTTAACTGTGAAAGTGAACAAATGGACCCTTACAGATGCATTTTTAAACATTCAGAGTTACATTTACACTCAGGATAATGCTTCTACCTGAAGTTGAAGTAGATTTCACAAGACTTGGTAATCTGGGAATTGTATCAAACGTAAGACCAATTTGCATAACTTTTTATTTTATAATGGCAAGTTATAGTAAATCATATTAAGTATTACTATAAAAAAAAACTTGAATATAAAAAAGAAACCTTGGCACTCCTAATCAAAGCTGCTGAGAGACAGTCAGGCTGGCTTGGTATGTGAGTAGAATATGTGTGAAACACACAAGTCAATATCCCTTGAATGTCTTATATAAAATATTAAAATATTCTGTAAGAAAATGTTCTTCCTTTTGCAATATTCTGAGGACTTTGATCTACTGCTTTACCTTCTCACACTGTGTCCTTTGCCTATACAATTACAAACGTTCTTCAAACACTGCACTGTGAATTGCACATAAGCAATTGGTTCCCTGGCTGTTCTGCACATTATCAGTGTAATGTCATCAGTGAAAAAGGTTGACATGCTCTTTTGTTCTTCCCTAATGCATATTTCATAAATGTGTCTACAGAGAGGCAAGTGCTGAGAGAGAGAGAGAGAGAGAGAGAATGGGATGCAGCAGCAAGAGGATTTTTTACTGGGATGGACTTGCACGATCAGTTTTGAGGAAAGAAGGTGAGAAATGCGTGCTATCTGTTGTTGTAAGCTTTTATCATCATCCTATCATTGTGGATATAACTCCATATAGGTCAATGATATAAGATTATGTAGTGATATAATAATATCTAAATAGCAGTCATTGACTGCCAGTCAACTTTTACGATTGGGTTTTCACTTGATGAACAGTGGGTCGTACCAGGACGGGGGCGGCTCATTGGATCCGGGCTGGCGAGGCACATCCAACGGTGGCCTTACCGTCTTCCATTGAGGTCGAGGGGCGGTAACAGGAAGAGTGGGCACTAAGGAGGAGTGGGCACCTCGATGTAAAATTGTCTATTAGGTCAAAAATGTAAAAAAAAAATATATACGTATATATTTGGAAAACGATCTTAAAGGGATAGTTCACCCCCCAAAAATATGTTTTTCTATTGATTAGTCACCCCATGGAGACCCCCATGGATATTTTTTAGTTTTTGTCGCAATCCCAAGCCAATAATTTTATGGCCAGCGGAACCGCTGCCGGTCAGCAAATTATTGGCTTAGGAATGTATCCTAAGTCAAAAAATGTTTATCTTTTATCTCGAGGCGGACAGGACAGACATTCTAGACTGCCACAGCTTGTTTCTAAACATAGCTGATGAATAGTTAAAAAAAAACAAATTGCTTCACATGACTAAGGTTGGTGTAATTAAGAGATTCGATATTATACTGTATGTTTATATACACAGATTTACAAATAAAAGAGCGTTGTAAAACGGTATCCCAGTCAGAATGTCATTTTTGTAATTTGTTGAAAGTAGAATGTCTCTAAAGAATGCTGTGATTGCTTGGCACGCCTGAACACAATGTTGAGTGTTCAATAATTTTAGGGACGGTGGAAGTGGAATGACTTGTTCTGTGGACTGCTAATGGGGGCAGGGTTTTTAAGAATTTTATTTTAGAGTCATAAATAGGGCAGTGCACTACCGTGAAGTTAAATCCATTGAGCGATAAATGGTCAGTCATATTATACTTTGTGTAGTCATGTGGAAAACGCACTGATGTGCAAATCACTTTCAGTGGATATGTACCAAAACAGAAGAACTTTGGTTGACACTGTTCCATTGTTTGTGTAGTGGAATTAAAGATACCCAGCTGTTCTGCCAGTCACATCAACCAATCAGAATCCTCTATCCCAAACCAGGCTTTCAAGTGGCACATTTCAACCCAACTTATGTACAATAAAGTTCATAATGCAAAATATTTCTTCCGGACTGACTAATAAAATTGGAACTTTTGGCTGGCTAATCTCACAGATGTTACAGGAAATGCCATATGACCTGCCACAAAAAAAGCATTTCCCCTGTAGCTGCTTGAGCCCTTACAAATACATCTATCATTCATAACAATACGCAACTTTTCTCTGGAGGTACCCATTTTGTCAGCATGATGTCAATAAACAGACACTTCATGCAAACATGCATGAGCTACACATGCATGTATTGCACACAGACATACAGTAAGCACACATTCATAATGTGCACACATAAATAAATGCACACGAATGCACACACACAGAGATGCACAAACAACTAACGAAGGAACATGGACACATCAAAGGCATAAGGATTTATTTTTGTACATAGAAATTTGCTTCACATGAATAAATATATCACTGAGTCAGGCCTTTGTGCAGCACTTTCCAATGCATGGGGCTTGTTGGAATAGAACAAAATACCATTTAGAACAGGTTTTTATATTCATGTCTCCAGTTCTGCACAAATACTTCACTATCTAGTATCTAGAGCCGCCTTAACCCATTAAGACCTGGAACGCATCTGTGTCACTTTTTCATTTGAGCAAAAAAGCATTATTTTTGAACTTCTATTCCAAAATAGCAGATATACAAGCTCATAGCATGGCACCAAGTGCCGCACTACGAGCTTGTAGATCTGCTATTTTTTTTTAATCGTGAAAATTTGAGCGAATCTTTCAATATATGTATTTATTTATTTTTAAAGCAACATTTTTAACTCAAATCTTTGCTTCTGGGGGATTCTACAAATGTCTTCTAAATCCTAGTTTAAAAAAAAAATAATGTTGCTAGAATCAGTGGTTCTCAAACTATTTCATGTCAAGGACCACCCACAATTATATGAATTTTGGCCCGGACCCCCCCCCCCCCCCCCAGAAAATGTGCGCTACAGAAAAAAAAAGATATTCAAAGCTTCGCACACATTTTATCAATAAAAATAAAAAAAGCAGATCTACAAGCTCATAGCGCGGCACTCTGGATCTACAAGCTAGTAGATCTGCTTTGTAGATTTTTGAATAGCCCCAAAGAAATCTTAAAAATGACACAGATGCGTAATCGGTCTGAAAGGGTGAAAAACAGAAATGATAAAAGTATGCACTGTTCCACTATGAGGGGACAGCATCCTAAACTAGTGGCTCTGAATAACTTCATCACGTGAGTGGCATGCTATCATTTGTTAATGGTGCTGACTGTTTGTCTTTATTGTGTATTTGCGTAATTGTGTACGGTATGTGTGCATGCGTGAATGTGTGGTGCCTGCATTATGTAATCCATTTGTGTCCACATCCTGTCTGACCTTGCCGATGTACTGTTGCAACAGGGCTCAGAATCAGCAGAGAAGAAGCCTGTCATGGCCACTTAGCCCGACAACAACTTCAACATGCATGGCACTCAGACAAATTAATCATAGAGGAACCACCTAGCAGGCATCACACCACCTGTCATTTTAAATATCAGCTGTAAATCCACAACCTCAGTGACATAACAAGTGCATCCAAAGAACAAGCTTCAAGTTCCCAAACTGAAGCTTAAAGGGATTCTAGGCAACTTCAGAGATCAAAAAAAGAAAAAAACTGTTGTCAAACACCGCCCCTCCACTCCACTCCACCCCCCCCACCCCCCCCCTCCTCATCAGCAGTTCGTTTCCCCGACCACCAGACAAGTGACGCAGGGGGGACTTCTGAAAGGGCCATGCCGAAAATAGGTTGCTTTATTCGGATACAATGCGTGTCACTGCCCACCCCTGCCGGGCTTCTCTGATTTTTTTAAAAAATAGGCTCTGTTATGATTAATTGACCACATATATGAAGTTAAACAACTAAATTCTATCCAAACGATATCTTAAAAGTAAATTCCGTGCCTCAAAAAATTTAGTTGAGAGCGTTTTAAAGTTTTAAACCGAAACAAAAAATAGCGACAGACAAGATGGCTGCCGCTCGTTTTTCGTCGGGTGCACTCAGGCTGGACTCGGTTCCATTCGGTTTCACTTGAACTCGCCACCTGATTGGCCAACCTTCACTGTCAATCACAGAACACTGAGCGAGGACGCTGATAGGACAGTTCACACCGACACGGACACGCATGGACGTTTCATTTACGTCCCGGACAGAGCCGGATACCTGAATGTCAAAACATAAATAGTAGGGAAAATACGGATTTCAGAAAGACTGTGTTTCAATGCAGGAAAACACCCCAGCATCATAGTGGCTGATAGAGGGAAAAAAAATGCAAAATATATATATATATAAATATGTTTTAATTTAGGCTTAAAGTTACCTAGAATCCCTTTAAAGAATAAGTCTCAGTTCAACGCTACAAAGGAACAATAATTAAGTGTACAAAAGTCGGAGCCATAAGTGCTCAGGTGTTACTGTGATCCACAAAGAATAGGGGCAAAACCTAGGGATGGATTATAGTGGGGTGCCTGGACAGTCAGTAATTTCAAATTGATGTGAAAGTTTCATTTTCACTTCTAATTTGAAAATAAAGGTCTATTGAATTTTGGTTTGAGTGTCAAGAAACCAGATTGAAATGTTTCCAAAATGTCATGGGGTACCCAAGGTACCCTTGTAGGTCTGTTAAGAGTGGGATCCTATGGTGAGACGCAGAGCCCCCCATGTACACCATGTACTGTACCCCATGTAACCCATGTACCTCATGTACCCAATGTACACCCAAGTACCATGAGCTCCTGGGGGCACCTGGGGTAGGAAGCTCAAGACAAGAGTCAAGAGCAACAGCAGAATAAGCTGTTTGGCATTGGTAGACTAGAGTCATACTTTTCACCCTAGTTTTCTAAAAAGAAAACGTTGGAAGGATTTGTGCATATCTCACTGAACTCAGTGTCTCAATGAATGAATGTGCACAAAAAGCATTATTCCACATTTAACTTCATGTTCACTTACATGCCCACATAATTCCTGGGCCTGAGCTTGTAGAACGGCAACTTTTGGTGCACAAAACAGGCTCAAATTCCCTTGTTGAAGTTAATTGTGTTCACCTGTCGTGCTGCTGTGCACAAACTTATCCCTAGTACAGTATGGAATAAAATAAGAAAATATAAGGCCTAAATACTATAACTTATACTGAATAGATAATAAATGATGAGGCCATGTATCAAATAGATCCAGCATAGCGATAGTTCAGGTAGGCACAGAAGGAAGGAGGTGTACACTGTTAGCTCACTCTCCCCCGGACCCCCCCCCCCCCCCCCCCATTCATTCGCTAACAAGTTAATTCATACATACACCCACTAGTCAGTCTGTATCTCCACGTTCAACCTCTCTTCGTTCTCATTAACTCAGCTAACTCACACACGCCCTCATTCCCACAGTGCAACTCAGGCGGTATTTTTAAGCAGACCAACATCTCTGTTCACTCTACATTCTCAACATTGTCAGCTACGTTCTGCAGCTGTCAGTGTTCAAACTCCCTCCACCACCCCAGGCTCCTCCCTGTGGCATTTAGTTTCCATAATGGATGATTCTGTGGATTGTACTGTGATATGTGCAACTACCTGTATGCATTGAAAGGTTCAATGTTATGTTCATGTACTGTAATAACTGTATTTTAGGCTCTGCTTCGGGGGGTTTGTGATCTCAGATTCTATGTCATGCTTGCGCAGGTAATCTTTAATATCACAGGAGCACAGTCACACCGCCATTCTGAATGCAATAACATTGCAATAAATGGTAAATGGTTAATCCTGAGACTGTCGTTTTCATATTGCTCATTGTTCTAAATTGATCAGGAAAAGCAAGCAAGGTGTTCAGATATGGCTATATGGAATACATGCCATAATACCCTGCTGTACTGCAATAACCTATTATCACTAGAAAACCAATCCAACACACTTTGGTGTTGTGATTGTGTTAGGCTATTATTATTCTAATTTAATAAAAATAATTTTCATGGATCATCTTGACTGAGGGGGCCGGATAGTCCAGGTGAGGGGCGACGCCCCCTCTAATAGTATCATCCTCAAGTATTTTGTGATTTATTTTACAGTTGTGGAATTTTGTATCAAATTACAATTCATACATTACATTATGTTGGTACCAATTGGTCAACATTTCAGATTTTTTCATAAAAGTATTTTGAGGAAGTCTAGTTCTCTGGGGCTACTGTGCATGGAAATAAACAATGCCTATACATAAACCTTTCAAATGATGCCAGCGAACCTTTGCCACCTTGTATGAACCGGCCCCTGTACCTGACAGACTATATGGTTTTGATGGCACATTACAGTACATCTCAATATCCAGACTGGATGCTTCCCTTGCAACAACTCCTTAAGGACCAAAACGTTGCCAGCATTGTGCCTTGCATTGATAAATTACTGCCCCGTTGCTACGCTTACGCTTCTCTCTGATCAATGGCAGACTACAACAAATCCATAGAAAGACACAACTACTGTACTTGAGTGCTTCACTTCGATATAGATATAGACTTTGGCATTGACCATGCATTACCTAAGACTCTTATAGGTAACAATTGCCTGTTTCTGGTAGGGTTTAACAAAGTGCACTAATTGACTGATTCCACACTGTCAGCCATGTGACAGCTCGGCTCGCTGTAGCGATGGCTTAATTCTTAATTGCTCTGCACAAATATAGTAGCTTGGTAAACCCTCCCTCCGGAAATCTCATTTCCATTTGATTTCAGGAGTGAGTCTGGCATGATCGCCCATTCTGCAATATTGGCTGTGGGCTGGAGTTGGGCGGGAGTAATACCGTTGACTGACAACCCCTTCAGCCAATGATCGTTGTTCTCCTCCAGCCAATCAGCAGACCTCCAGACTAATGTGACGCAACGGGACTTTTGAGACGGCCTTGCCCAAAATAGGTTGCCTTATTCGGATACATGCGTGGCACTGCCCGTCCCTCCCGGTTCTCTAAATTTGTATTTTTAAATAGGCTCTGTCATGATTAATTGACCACATACAGTATATGAAGTTAAACAACTAAATTCTATCCAAACGATATCTTAAAAGATATCTTGAAAGCGTTTTAAAACCGAAAGTAAAAAGTGTAACTGGCCACAGAAACAATGGCGGATCATTCCATTTTTGTCGGCTGCACTCAGTCCCATTCGTACTCGCCACCTGATTGGCCAACTGTCGCTGTCAATCACAGAACGATGAGCGACGACGCTGATAGGCTCGGTTAGCTGGTAATTCCACTAGAAACCCCCACAATGGGCGACCATGCCAGACTCACTCCTGGAATCAAATGGAAATGAGATTTCCGGAGGGAGGGTTTACCAGGCTACAAATATCGTGGACCCCAGGAAGAATAGTCTCCACTAAGGTGTAGACTAATGGGGATCCTTAATAAACAAACAAACAAACAAACAAACTGCCTCTGTAAATAGTGTGAGGCAGAATTGTTGAATGTGCACTAATATAGGCAAGAGTAGAAGTCTTCACAGGGCTACCTGTACTGACAATGCCCGAGACCGTACATGTTCAGGTCCAGATTCTATGGCCTCGGTTCCCAAAATTGTTTATCATTATGTGTAATACCCAAGAGGATAAAAGGACCCATACTCAGCACTGATAATAAGGAGAGAAAAGCATGAAGTGCATTATGATTAGGCTGACCTAGGATCAGATTACTGCTGTGCAATATACAAGGAAAAAAAGCTGAGCTGCGCAAGCGTGCCAGGCTGCCAGCTGGCTGAGTACAGTAACTTGAGACAGCGTAAAGCTCTGGTCAGACAACTGCGTCAGACGTGTCGTAGTCAGCGCATCTGAAAAGTATGCTGATCTGTCAGACACATACATTTCCAATATTATCTTGCGGGGCTGTAGGTGATGCCGACAAAGTGACGGTTTTCCGGTGTGTAGTTCATTTGACTTGCGTTGGGAGTGTTGGCTCACTGAAAGAAAACTACAAGCAAAATGGTTGCCAAGTGCAGTCGACGCGCTGCACTTCTGTTCTGTTGGTTGGCACTTGTGACAATGACAACATGCAATTTTATGTAACTGTCTCTTATAGTAGGCTGCTATGGAGTAGCCTATAACTGGCATCTACTTGTAGAACGTTATTTTTAATAGCAATTGTAATTATTAGGTTTGTCAGATCCATACCCAACAGTTGGGGTCAGTTCTGTAATGTCTCGGAACAAATCGGATCAAAAAATTTCACATTCGTCCCATTCGGGTTTGGTTACATCATTAGAAAAAATGTCAGAACCAATCGGGTCTCTGAACAAATTTCATGGGCCCATTAGGGTTGGGGTCCATCACTTGTGAAGAGCTCTAGACTACATTATGTGTAGCTGTATTAGAGAACAAAAATGGACACATGGTATTTAAAATTACATGCAGTGGTGTGTTTTCACTGTTATAAGATGAAAGAAAATCTATATATTCAGCTTTTCGTAATCTTGCAATAGGTTTTGAATAGACACCATGCTTTAGGGATATAAAACATAATGTATACACAATAGTGATTGCACTATATAGTTGTACAGCTTTTCGCAACTGTGCTTGCCATGCACAAGGACAGTTCACTGTCTTTTGAAGGTATTGTTGGAGTTGGGGAAGCACTGGTCTTTCATTTCCCCTGCTCAGGTTTCACATTTATTTTACCATAGCATATCAATTCTCTGTGGAATCAAATGAGAAATTTATGCTGTGCCAATCTCTCCATGCATATTAAAACTCAAGCAACGCTGATAGAGCAGCTGGCTATTACGGTGCACACTGCAGCCAATTTGCCTAGCAGCGGCTTAATGTGGCATTGGTGGATTAATATTATTTAAGTCTGGGTGCCTCTAGTTCATTCACCCCTCTGTCTCTGTGACACTACCACTGCTGACTCCAATAGACTGTATCGATCTGCCTCGTGTTGTACAGGCTGAGGTGATTACTCTCAGACACAGGCTAATAACAAAGGGTTCATAAACACAGCATCAGCTATGGGCTCATGACAAAACAAAAAGACGAAGCCAGCACACAGCAAATGACTCTACTACTGTTAAGAATAACGCATAACTCTACTTGGAAGGCCTAAATGCTTGTTGGCTCAGAAGATGAGGACACAGCTTGTTTGCAGAGTGTTTTTGCAGTACCATGGTTTATTTGAGAGTACCACTGATGGCCCCCCTGTGTTCTGAAAGAGCTATCAAACCTATGATATTTGTAATTATCCGGTATAGGTGTTTCTGAAATACTGCATACTGTACACTCCAAACTGCTTTTTCATACCTGAGACACAGAGATTATTTGTGAAAGAGCAAGCCATTGTATTACATGTTACATTGATATGTTTTTTTTTAAAATATATATAATCCACTGAGAACACATCTAAATGATTTTTAGTAGTTACTACTAGACTGAAACACCTCTCTTACAAGGAACTACATGATATGAAACTTTGTGGCCCTGAGAGATAGTGCTTTCCACAAATGTGTGATTTAGCGTGCACTGTGGCACCAAAACCAATGTTTGCCAGTTCACTGTACACTTGTGTAGTGAATTGCAATAAAACATCACTAAGCCATATCAAAATAAAGAAATAACAATTAATCCTTTCCTCTTTGCAGGAGGAGTCACCAGCTAATTTCATATTCCCCAGGTCAACCAGCAATAATGTCAAACAACATTGCCCCAGTCTTTCACTTTCACTATAAGGTCAAACCCAGGGTGTCTCACCATCTAGCTCCTCTACTGAGATGCTGGCCAACACATCACTGTCAGTGTCAGACATTGAGCGACTCAGGTAGTTCCCCTTGTAAAGCAGGCCTGCCGTTACATGGTGGAACGGCATCTTCTCCCTATGGAACACACAGAAACAGAGAAGAGAGAGAGAGAGAGATATTTAGTTAAGGCAGTGGCTTTGAAGATCTATACAGCAACATCCTGGGTGTTTATTTGTACAAATGTAACCAAATGGACCCGTAAGCATCTGAGTTACAAATGGAAACAGAAACAGAGAAGCGAGATCAAAGTCAAGGTTTATTTATTAGTGCCTGAGGGTAAATTTGGAGTATCATAATGTATGAACTCCTAAGAAGTGCTTTTACACACGCATAAACTCACTCACACACTCACTCAAAGCATCATATTGTGCTATCTTTGTTTAGTAGTACAATGGCTGCAGGTACAAAAGCATTTCTGTATCGTTTTGTTCTTCACCTAATGGCCACCCCTCATCAGATATGTTTGCCTCACTGACTCATTACATGGTTTGATGACTTGCCTGTCCTTTTGTCTGAGCTTTAAGTAATGTATAGCCTACCTGAACTTTATTGTGTTTGTGGCTTCATGTGCAGTTTTTTGTTAAGAGTTGCTTGTGACATCCCACCCTGTCCCCTAGATTATGCTTTTTGTTGTCATGTAATTCCTTCACACGCCCGGCGCTATCTCTTGGCACTATCCCTTGATTGTGCACAATGCAGCTGGCTCTGCCCCTAAACGATATTGTGCGGCAGCCTTACCTGTTAAACATTATGACTACACATATGACTGTCTTATTTGCGCCTGGAGGTGTGGCTGATGGGCGTGTACTTGCAATATCCGTAAAATTGCTATTGTGCCAGACACGTGTATGGGAAAACCGCATGGCGTGTCCTCAGACCCCCCGCTATCCATTCCATTTGGCTGTTTACAAAGAGCACGCCTGGAGATGGAAATGGTCGGGCACACATTGCATGCATGTAAGATCCCAGAGCCGATCTGAAAGACTCATATTTCACTCACAATTTAGGTGGCATTTCAAAGACTTATCAGATATTTTCGGAGCAGCTCTAGCAGATTGGAAATGCAGAACAATCCCTGCGCTCAAGCATTTTGGAGAGTTTAGGGTTAGGATAGAAGAGTCTGTCACGCTCAATACAGCCTCTGTGAGGAAGAATAATCTCTTCATGCATCTGATAAATATTCTCAAATAGCCTACGTTGATGTCAGCCTACGTTGATGTCATGAATCCATAGGGTCATTATGCCATGCCACGTCTGTCTCTGTACACAGATATTACCGGGCATTATTGCCGATACGCGAGAGTCACACAACATTCAGAAGTCTTCTTAATTGCCCTAATACACCTAATTCTCAACAAATCTCTGTGATTCAAATTTTTCGTATAATTAGCAGAAATGAGAGTGTAAGATTTTAGTCTATTCAAAGACAATGATTTGTGCTGTGCAGTGGCATTCGCTCAAAACCACACACTTCAGTTCCATTAATCCATTGTGCAGGAAATAAAGAACGGATTGCAATGATATAACGTTCTAACACAGGCACTTCTGAATCAAGTGATTGTGATTGTGATTGTGACTGTCATTACAATTTTACTGTAATCCACTAAAGCGTGACTGTTAATTCCTTGTTCCTTGTTTTTATCAGCAGTTGCCAGTTAAGCTTATCAAAGACAAATCGTTCGCTATAACCACACCAGACCATTCAGTTTAAATAATCCAGAACACAAGTGATTGTTGTGATTTAAAGTTCTATGTGTTTGAGTGTTGGTTCTGTGAATCAAAAATGACAATCAAAGGCAATCAAAATGGTCCAGTTGAAATGTAAATATCAGACTGTCTCTCTTCCATAAGCAGAGAGGGAGAGAGTGTACGATAGAACTGGGCATAACACATACAGCCAGCCTGTTCTTAAAGGCAATAGCACCTGGCATGCTGATTGTTTTTTATTAATGTAACACCCAAACCACATCTATCTATGCATAATGTAAGGGGTACTTACACCAAATTAGGTATACAAATGATGTCGTGAGTCATGTGACAATGACTGTCAAACAGGGTTTTGATATTTCATACAGTTTGCCTGTAATTGCCATCAATAATTGGTGGGTGTGGCCTATTTCTGACAACAGCACTTTCTCTTCTACCCATATGACGCTACAAATGTGCAAAAGTTCAAGTGTATATCGGAAATACACTATTTCCCCATGGAGCTTCCTCGTGTCCTTCCGGCTGGCCGCACGGCCACAACTGACACCTGTGCTCCGAGGAGTGCCTTTTTCTAGGTTTAAATCTCTGCTTCATTAGTCTCGCATAGCCACACAACTATTCCACAATCTCCGAATGCTATATAGAGTCTGGAACTACACCTCCCGAAATCCGAGAGAGGCACTTCCGTTCACGAAAATATATAAAAAAATATCTTTACATTTTAAATTCCATTTCTGCTAAGCAGCAAGCTAAATTTACTTATTTAATTTTGATTTATATTAGGATAAATTTGCGCGACTAAAGACGAAACGGAAGTGGGGAGGAGGCTTCACATCCGGTTATATTTTAATCATGATCAGAGCTTCCGAGTCCCATACTGTATGACCATAAACATTTGAAAATTGTGGGAGGCAACAGTCTGGCCACGTGAGACTACTGCTTCATTGACCTTTGTTTACCTACTTCATTTTTTATATGCTTTGTATGCCTTTGTCTTCTCCTTGCCCGATTTTTTTATTCATATCTTTTGATTGATTCCCTCTGTGCCGAACCTCTGCAAGTAGGTTTTTACGGTGTGGCTACAGTCCAAAACTGCTGCAGCTGCTTTCTGTAATAGCCCAACTATCTGTCTGAAGAGGATGCTAATTTCAGTACAAGTTCTACAAATAAACGGTTTCCTAATGGAAACTGGATGAAAAGATTAAAACAGACACACACACACATACAAAAACACATGGATTTCTGATCATTCCCGAATGGTTTCATTACGCCCGCAGTTCATTTCTGACAGCCCTCTGCAAAGTTTAAGTATCGTCTGCTCCCGCAATATTTTGATTGGGCTCTGATTACATTAAAAACAGAGATAAATAATGAGAGAGACAGACAGACAGACAGACAGACAGACAGACAGACAGACAGACAGACAGACAGACAGACAGACTTATAGCACCACAGACAGCAATACAATGGGTTGGGCTTACTGCTCCTCAGGTTATTAATAAATAATAGATGCATAATACCACAACGTTTCAAAATTACGTTCTCCTCTGCATTTAGACATTCAGATAATTGTGCTCATATCAAGCTTAAATAAACCACACTTGTCAGTCCCTGCCTTGCTTTGGCTTTGTAATCTCCATGCTTTGATCTTCTTTCAAACTTTGTCAAGTCCATACTATGCTCCTCCATGCTGCAACAGTGCTCAACCCACACAGTTGCATGCTTCAGGTGCGCTACTGTACATACTGGTTATTACAGGGTGGGACCCGCATTTTAGTTTTGTTTGCTTGTTAGATTTTTCGCTTATTCCCGCCCACAAAAACGTCGCTTGCTATACAGTAGATTCTTCTTTGTTGGCAAGAAGGAGAGGATGATTTGTCCCGGCATCGACTACAAGGGCCCGAACGACATCACCATTAAGAACAGGTACCCTCTCCTTATCTCTTCAGCATTTTTGTTATTGCAAGGTGCTAAGATCTTTACTAAGAACACTTCAACACTCCTAATGGGATTACGAGGTACCTCCCCTTGCCGTATTTCGGTCCAAAAACATCTGTTTTGGCCCACTTGAAGCATCCCCTATTCTGGGGGGAACATTTGCCAGAAATAACAGATCTACAAGCTCACGGCACCTCTTCTGGCGAAGGGTTTTTGGTGTAGAGGGAAACAAGAGCAGACCAACTCAGACCCGATATAGAGGAGGGTTTAAGTGGTTAACATATCTAGGTTTTTGCGTATGTATCTATTATACACAAGTTCATTCGGAAATAGCATATTTCGAGAATGCTGGCCTGCCAGGTGGTCTCTCTCTGGTCATTCAGAAATTACAGTCTGGTCCGAGCGTCGGAGATTCTCAGAGCGTATTTCCCGACACACCCGAAGTTGTTATAGAGAAATATTTTGTTACATAACTACATTTTCTATTCGTACAAAAGAGGCATGCTTTAAACAAATACATACTATTTATAAAGCACCTTTGAGTAAACTTTTAATATCTTTAAGAATCTTTTGTATCTCTAAGAAGCATGTGTCCTCTTTTTGGGGTTCAAAATGTGGTCACCGTACACAGGAAGTCTGAGATCCACATTACTAGACCCCATCTTGATTTATAAGACTTGTCCTTTTAATTTCCTAATTCCTTCATTATTTAAGTGTGTGTTATAATTATGGTTGCCATCTACTCATGGAACATTATTGTAATAAGCTAAATTATTTCTGTCAGATGTTTCAACACTGCTGAATTCCACACAAACTATTGATTACCAATATACATTATACATATACATTACCCTTATGTTTATCCTCCAGGGGTAAATGTGTATACAGTTCAGTCAGTGTTAAATAAGTCAGTGAACCTTGGGGGGATCAATCAATTGTAGTGATACTACTATAGGCAAGGGTGTAAATTAGATTTGGAGGCATCCAATTTTTCTCATACTGTATGTGCTTTGTTGTAAATGAGCACATACCCATTCTGGCCAATGGCAGAATACTAAACAGATCTGTGGGAGAACCTTGCCGTGTTTATGGATAATCGTCAGAGAAGGGCACCTGCGTTTGCCCCTGTATGTCTGTCTGTCTGTCTGTCTGTCTGTCTGTCTGTCTGCCTGCCTGCCTGCCTGCCTGCCTGCCTGCCTGCCCACAGCTATTCTCACAAACTACTAGACCAATCAGCATCATATCTTGTGTGCATGGCACCAACAGGCCAAGGAACTCAATTCCTCCTAAAATATTTTTCAAATCAGTCAACCTTAATGATGTTATTTTTGTGAATTGATCATCTCAGACCCATCATTCTCCCAGGCTATGGGTTACTGTATCAACGAGGCCATGGCTCCTGTTTCCTATGCACAAGCAGCACATTGTGAAATAGACTATGACACTATGTTAGAGTTACGTTAGTCCTTGCATTGTGCACTTAAGTTACATAGCCTACATTTAATAAATTCCTGTTCGGTGTTACTTTGAATGATTTTACAGTAGACCATGTGATATGGTCTACTGGACAACACATTTTAATAACATTTTACTGTTACTCTCACTTAGACATTCCTTGTGATGTTTTTTGTCAAGAGTTAAAATCAAAATATGCCTTTATTTCATAAGCTTGTGCAGTACACTACTGTATGGAATGCAAAACACAGACTTGTCCTGTCATGCTGGTCCTTTTAGTTTGCATTTCTTTCATAGACTGACTGATCAGCTGATCGACACGCTTTGCCTGCATGCTCTAACTAGTTCATTATTTTTATGTCAATTTGGACAGATATGGGGGCTGCTGTCAGTTAAATTCCTGGGCTGATTTGTGCGGGACTGTTTTCCACGGGACCATTCTATTTCTGACCACCTGCTCCTGCCCACAGCAAAGTTCAAGTACCGTCTGCTCCCGCAATATTTCCATTGGGACCCAAATACGTTACAAACACAAAGACACACACAATGAGAGCGAGAGAGAGAGAGAGAGAGAGAGAGAGAGAGAGAGACATTACAGCACCATGGACAGCGACTGAGTGGGCTGGCCTGGGCTTACTGCTCTACAGTAGGTTATTAAATGAATAACCTACTGTAGAGCAGTAAGCCCAGGCCAGCCCATAAATAATAAATACATGCATATACCGGTAACAATGTTTTAACCACAAGAACATTTATTAATATCAAACTAAAGTAAAGCACAGCCACACTCGTCTAAATGTCAGACCTTGCTTTGCGTTGGCTTTGTAATCTCCTGCTTTGATCTTCTTTCAAAACAAATCTCATCTAAGAATGTGGGGCAAAGGACAACCACTGCCCCTCTACACTCTACTCATTCCAATTTATAGGCAAATTAAAATGTTAGAGCTCTGGTGCTGACTCATATTTATATATAATCGATGTCCACAGTAGATGTGCTTGTGGTGGCTACTGACATAATTAACCAAAAACATGTATGTGAAAAAGAGCGGAGGCTCACAATTGTCATGGTGCTGCTGAAAGGTCATTTGAGTATTGAACCTGTCTTGTCCCATGGCCAGGCATGAACAATCAACATATCACCTCAACACTTATTAGTCCATGAGCCAGAGCCCAAAAATTGAGCAATGATTATCGAAAGAGTGGGCAAAACCATACCTATATTAAATTGTTTATAGGGTCAATATAAGTAAATAAATATATGATAATCTTTCCACAGGAGCAGCTTTTTCATATTCATCACACATTTTGTTATTTTCCCCATACGTGCATGACAGGTGAAAAATGACAACATTTAAATAATAGTTATTATAATAAAACTTCCCCAGTTGATTGAAGACAATGATTTGTCATATTACAAGTTTTCTGAAATTGTATATTTAAATATGCAAATTGGGCATTTAGTCCATGAGCCAGAGCCCCAAAATTGAGCCAGATATTGAATATTCCCTCGTTAAACCTTTGATTCCAACATCTTAACAAAATGAAATAAGAATGTTGACTTAAATTGGCTTGAAAACTCCTACTTCTACTGCTAACATAAAATCTGCATTCTAATGGCAGGCATCACACAAAGAACCGAACCAGTGTCCTGAGGTGAGGAATGACTAATTGAAGTGAAACCTGACTCAAAGAGCATAGCTTTATTCATAGCCGTCTCCATGACAGGCAGGCCAGATGGCGATTTCTCACATCAGGCCCTGCAGTATAACAACTATGTCAGTGTGGGTACATGGCAAGGGAGCAAGCAGATTATATTTGCACCATTAGCAGGTTGTGAAACCTCAATATCGTCATCTCGACATTTCAAATGTGTATGTTTTTTTTGTAAATGAATGTCCTACTTCATCATACAAGCGTGTCGCATTTGTGAAAATAGCCGATTGCGATGGATGTGTTTTGAGTTTGTAGATCTGCTTTTTTTGCTATTTTGTTATCGCTACTTTGGAAAAGTTAAAGTGGTTAAGGTTAAGGGTCATTTCAGTCAGGGTCAAATTCTCGCGCGCGTGCTCGTTTGTGCACACGCGCACAGGCGTCAAGAGCTGGATTGTGGTGAGCTTTTATTTTCCCCACACCGCGCAGGAGGACAAAACAACAATGATCGCGGTGCGATCACCGCTGATCCGAGCGGTAACGCCCGCGTGGAACGCTTCCCGTCTGCTACGACCTTAAGTGTGTCTGTAGGTTTTATAAATATTGAATGAATGAAAAGTATTAACAAGAGCTTGTGATAAATAATAATAACTACATTTGAACCACTGGAACACAGGTTATTTTTTTTATTTTTTTTATTTTCCTTTCCCTGAAAAGTAACTGTAACTGCGGAAACATAAGCGGTTTCCACCCAACAGTGACGATATTCTACTTCTATCTAAGCACAACATAACCAACCTTACCCACACAGGCTAACCTTTTTGTTATGTCTGATAACCAGGCACTTGTCAACAGGCCTAGCACCATGACTAATGTTTTTTAAAAGATATAATGCCGTTTATGTGCCATTGTCAAACTGTTGCTCAAGCCCACACCCAATGGAAATTGATTAAGTGGTTAATTGATTTGTTAATGTACTATACCATATTTCCCAAAAAATATAGATATATAAAAATATGCTTCTCGATTATTCAATTCATTTGGAAACGTAATCGATAGAATAATTGATAAGAAAATAATCCATAGTTGCAGCCCTACTGGAGTGCTACACAGTGCAAAACAGAAAGCACAATTGTTGAGTTTATTAAAACTGAGCCATCTCCTGTAAAGCAGTGGTTCTCAAAGTGGGGTCCGGGGACCCACAGGGGTCCTTGGGGGGATTCCAGAGGGTCCCCAGCAAAATGTGTTAATATAGCATCACACTAATTTTAACCACTTTAACCTATACTTTGGCTATTAAAAAATAGCAGATATACAAGCTCATAGCGCGGCAAGGAGTGCCGTGCTATGAGCTTGTAGATCTATTTTTTTAATGTGTGCAATGTGTGAAAGTGTGTGCAAAGTCTGCAAACCTTTGAATATATATATATATATATATATATATATATATATATATATATAAGCGAACATTTGTAACTCAAATCTTTGCTTCTGGGGGTCCCTGGAACACAATATTTGAGATGGGGGTCCGCGGCCAAATACATATAATTTTGGGGGTCCTTGACATGAAAAGGTCTGAGAGCCACTGCAATTAAGAATGACAGCGGGGTATCTTAGAAATGACAAAGGTTGATTTTCCCTTCTGCCCCAGGCTTTATATACTGGGTGACCCGAAAACAGGTTGCCCACTGTAATTATGTGGATTTCATCCTGACTGCTATCATGAAATCCTGTCATGTTGACACAGTCATGGTAAAGGCTAATAAGCAAAAAGGTCTGTGCACTCGCATCATACCCCAGACAAAGAGGAAAGCAAAGTATCAAAAAAGCAATTGGACTGGTTAAACAAAGACAAACAACATTACTAAAAGAAAGTCCAAACATGCTCCACAAACTAAAAAGACAAAGGAGAGCATCCCTAAGTGCCAGCATGCTGCACACATTACGAGCGGAGATGTTTGCCTCCTGCAACAAGAGACTCCCTCCCTCCTCACCCGTGTCGTTTCTTACCCATACTGGTGGTGACTGTCCTCAGTGGGATCATGCAGCACAACAGGCTCTCTCAAGGGACTCTCCACTACATCCAGGGTCCCATCCCTCTGGCAGGGGGTGCCTGGTAGATCTCCGTTCATCTCTGACTGCGTCCCTGCCGCCCGGAGGCTGACAGGTTCCTCAGTCTGAAGAGGATCAGGCTCTGTGACCTCCTCTTCCATCTAGCCGGCAGGGGTGGCAGGCTCCTTAGGTGCAGCGATGGCAGCAGCAGACTGTCTGCCTCCAGACCGTTGAGCCTGACTGCCACCAGAATTTGGGTTTCTCCCAAAGCAGCAGCATCAGTTCCCGGAAAGCTGCTGTTAATATTTGAGCAGTGTGAGCAGCAGGTACAGTGAGTGCCTCCCTTTCACACTCTACTCCCTGACTCTCCGCTTTCCACCTCTCTCTCCCTCCCTCTTCTCTCCTCTCTCCTCTCTCTCTCTCTCTCTCTCTGCCTAGTCCCTACCAGTGCAAACATTCCTCCACATGGGGAGATGGAGTGGAGGGAGGGCTCATTAGTGAGTCCAAATGATGTCCTGCCTGCCTGTGGCTGTGCTTGGAGGAGAGAGAAAGAGACAGAGAGAGGGAGTGAGTCTGCAACAACAGCCCATAGTGAATGTGGTTGCCCTGTGCTTTGGTGCCTAGTGCAACAACTAGCCTACATGTCACCAGTGGTGTAAAGTAACTAAGTACATTTACTCAAGTACTGTACTTGAAGTAAAGATTTTAGGTACTTTTACTTTAGTGGAGTATTTCTAATGTTCAGTACTTTTACATGAGCTTGTAGATCTGCTATTTTCAAAATATTTTTCAATGCATTTTGAACTTGTGAAATAGGACATTCTGCACATTGAGTACTATTACATTTGGTACTTTAAGTATATTGTGATGCCGAATCCCGATACTTTTGCACTTTTACTCAAGGACATTTTGGATACGGGACTTTCACTTGTAACAGAGTATACTGTACTACATTGCACTAGGCCTATTGATACTTTTACTCAAGTAAAACATGCGAGTAGCCTACTTCTTCCACTGCAGAAAGCAACACACCGCCGTGTACGACAACGACATGATCAACGCGCTGTGCGTAAAACAAGGCGCCACCGCGTGGTGCAAGAGCAGCCTTGGATAGTGACTGAGTTCAGACGTGTGAAAGCATTATGAAGCACATCACCGCTTCTTCTAATGTAAGGTCATTACTACCATCACTGTGTGACACAGGCCATGGCAAAGTGAACACTTAATTCATCATTAGTTGAATCGATATGCGAGCTAATAGGCTCTATTTACAGCAACCATATTATGAAGACATTCACAGGTGTTACCAATGATACTAATGAAGGCTCTGTTCCATTCTGGTCAAACAGAGTCAGGGTGCTGATATTGTGCATGTTGGCCCACTGGAAACACTCTGCTACACCAGTGGGTCTACAGTTGGGGTCAAGGGACCCTCATGGGCTTCCAAATGCCCCCTTACAGGTGTGTAACTCTGAGTGTACACATGGAACCAAAAGGACCCGTAAGGGTTATGGGGGTCGTGGAAACGACTGTGCTAGACTAAATGGAACAGAGCCTTCATTAGTAGCATTGGTAACACCTGTGAAGGCAGTGATAATATGGCTGCTGTGCATAGAGCCTATTGAGTAGACTTCAAGTATGAGAATTCACAACAACAACAACAACAAGCATGCTGCTTTATGTCAATCAATTCTTAGGTCATAAAAAAGTCTTCTAGCAGCTCATGTGGCAACTATTAACTATCTATGTTGGTTAAATGTTCCACTTCCATGTTTAGACTAAATGATCAAAATGTGAATAAAGGTTTGAAGACAATGAATCTGTTTGGGCTCATTGAACTGGACCGGATAACATTGTAATTTGATTGAATGATTTAAGGATATAAGATCGTAATACAACAACAACAACAACAATGCATATTGATGCAACTTGCAAGTATTCACTCTTTCCAGGAGCTATAGCTATCACCAAATCATAAGCCACTATCCGGGTCGAAATTAACAACAGGTGCAGGCTAATCTGCGTAAAACACTTGTGTGATTAAGTAGCCTAACACATTAGCTGTATTCTTACAAAATAAATAAAACACACACAATTCCAAAGGAATCCGTTGTTCCCAACTTACCTGGTAGATATAGTCTTCAGAATCAATCAGTGATCAAAACGCTCGCATTAGAATCCGCTTTAGTGACTCGTCTCCGTCCTGCCTCGTCAAGAAGACACCTGCAGCAACGCAGGCTACTTTTTCAACGAATTATGCTTTTATTTTTTGGCAACGATAAGTAAGTATTTTCCATTACAAGAGCGATCGGTTGGTTCTTCTGTCATGGAGTCCACGCGTAATGGAAATATATAGCCTATATACGCCGCATCCAATCGAGTTAAGGCTATACTTTCCCCTCAAACTCTTGCAATTTTGAGGTTCTCATAAAACCAATTTGTTATTTATAGATTACAAATATTTCTCACTCAAGCCTGGCCATTTGTTTTGCGCAAAAATCCATTGTCAAATAGCCTACATGTGCCGAGAGCCCATAGATTGATGTGAACGTCCCAGTGTTAACAGAAGAATACCTCAATCAATACGTGATCGAGTAGCCTATGAACCGACCAGCCATTGACTACATCATTGATATTGGACTATGCGCGAACATTTTGATCCATGCATTTCAATTTGAAGGAAAGTCTACGCAGCCTGGAGTTGATATAAATCAGTGGTTTTCAACCCTTTTCATATCAAGGTCCATTATTTATTCGGCATTTGAGCCACGGACCACCGTTTGATGAGATTTAGCCTCATCAGACCCAAAACTTAGAATATTTTTTGCATATTTGTCCACATTTCCATGCGGTAGCCTATTCATTTATGTTGGTACCAATAGGAGAGATAAAATGCCAACGTTGATCAAAATAACAATTCTTCTATATTTGTGTAGACTTCTTGTAAGATGTTTAATAATAATTGAACTCTTGAGAGAGTGAAATGGAACCAAATGGACCTTTCACGGGTCCATTTGGTTTCATTTTACGCTCTCAAGAGTTAAAGATCTATGAGGGTCCATTTGGTTACCATTGCCAACTCTCCATCATTTAGCTGGGGACCACCTGGAACCCCCGCAAGGACCACTGGTTGAGAAATACTGAAATAGATCCTCGATCACGTTTTATCAATATCCAGCCATCATCCAATTCCAGATGGCGCTATTTCCCAGTGTTGGACGCACCCAATTGACATGAGAACCATAGCCTATGTCTATTTGTCTGCGCAATTTATAGACAGTGATGGAAAGTAACTAAGTAGGCCTACATGTACTCAAGTAGGGCTACTGTAGCCTACTTCAGTAGCCTACAAATCTGAAGATTTTTACACTTTACATTTTCAGTACTTTACTTCTACTTCATAACATCTCGGAGGGAAATATTGTACTTTTAATCCACTATAATTATTTGAAAACTTAAATTACTTGTTACTTTAGTAGATTTTGTATTATTATTACAAAGCATGCATTAACCACTTTATCCCTACTTATGTCCTCTGCTATTTGAAAATAGCCGATCTACAAGCTCACAATGCATCTCTAGCTTGTCGATCTGCTATTTTCAAAATACTTTTTATACATTTTGAACACTTGTGAAACTGGACATTTGCATAATGAGTACTTTTACTTTTCGTACTTTAAGTACATTTTGATGCCAATACTTTTGTACATTTACTCTAGTAAATTTTGAATACCGGACTTTTACTTGTAATAGAGTAGTTTTGCAATGCAGTATTGATAGGCTACTTTTAGTCAAGTAAAAAATGTGAGTACCTTTTCCACCACTGTTTAGAGTCATCTGCATTAAATCACAAAACCTGAATGTTTTACAAAAGCAAGACAACCAACTTAAATGTGGTGTAAGTGGAAAATATAGGATACAATTAGTGTTAGTATGATTGATACAGGGGTCTCTTTCCCTCCAGCTCTTTAGAAAACTGAAAATACATGTTCAGTTAGGGATACCAATTTTACCCAAAACCTATACAGGATACAATTTAAATTGGAGGTGATGAAACATAAAGTAGTAGCTGACAAAATTGGAACTGGAACACTATCAAATTGAAGCTGGTAAATGGGTAGCCTACTTTCTCCTGACTGATGACATTTGCAACCCACCTGAAAATGCATTTTCTGTTTACTATGAGCTGGAGAGACTAAACAAACATTCCCTATAGCAAGGACTTATAATAGAGCTTTAACTTATTATAAGTCCAAAAGTGGTATTATAAAACAAAACATGTTTTAACCAAAAATATCACTTCCCTGCCTGTGTCTCTTTTATGCCCTTTAAACATTTTGGCTCCAATTGACAAAGAAAGGAAATATACAGAAGAGAACAAAATGCATAGGCTTTCGGTTCTTTAAAACAAAAAGTCTGAAAAAAGTGTGTGAAATTCGTTCGCCCATAGTTCCCATCGTATTGTTATTTCCATAGAAGAAAGAAAGGGAAGAAGGGGCGGGGGGGGGCAAGGGGGAAAGGAGGATGCACTTGTGGACGTTAGTTAAGGCTCTAGAAAAAACACACAAGTCACACCACTACTGACATATTAAGAACACAAAGGTTAATACATAATTGTCAATGCCTTCACTGTCATGAACATATATAGTTTAACAATGCTAGGAAAAGGACAGCAGTTTAATGCGTGAGTGAATGAGTTGTAGGCTACTATATACAGTAGCTAATAAATTAAAGATAAATAAATTGAAGATATATACGCGTAACTATGCAGGAGGAGCCTAGTATTGTAATTAAACACCCATTAGATGTGAAAGTGGTATGAAATAAAAACGTTCTCAAAATCCATTCTGTCCCCATGTCTTGCCTGTGAAACAGCTTCATCAAGGGTCTTCAACAGTGGGTTGGGGACCCCAAGGGCCAAGGGGGTCCTACGAGTTACTAAAGGGGCCGCCAAATTATTTTGTGAAAGGCATTGTTTTTTGTTTTATTCCAGAAAATACTTTATTATAAAAGAAACAAACAAATACATATTTAATTTACACAACACTGATGATAGTGCTATCAAACCAAATGAAGCCATCTAAGCCATGCAGCATCACTTGGAGATAGACAACCCATGTAGGCACTTAAAAGAAAAACCTGTCAAATAATTCCAAGCTAACCTCAAATCTCAATGGTCAACAGACCATAGATGAAACAATCAGCTAAATATGGTGAACCTTTGAAAGCCTCTTATCCACTTGCGATCACGTTGGGAGGCACAGGAGGAAGACTTTGATGGGATTCAGGCAACCAGTCTGCAGCAAGAGTCTTATAGATAATAATGTATACCATCGAAAGTCACACATGTATTATTTACTTCATGTAGCCTCCTAGCCTAGACCTTGAGGGCTGAAATTACATGTCCAAACATCATTGTGTTCCATGTCTGATGCAAACCACAAACTTCACAAAATACAGTTTGACAACTGCTGCAAAAACCAGACCAAACCAACTAGAAAAAGTGCTCAGGTCTCTGCCAGGTCAGTTTTTGCAGCGTCTTTTGACAAGGAACATAATCTGTGCATCCTCTTACAGTGACACACACACACACACACACACACTGCAGATCACGCACGCACGCACGCACGCACAGTATATACATCACACAGACACGAGACACCACATATGTGCAAATGAAAGTCCCCCACATTTATCACACATTCAATCTTAGCGCAGTAGGCTACGTGCCCCAGTTGCCAGTTCAGCCTGGGAAAACTGATCTGCAGGAGGTGTGTGTGTGTGTGTGTGTGTGTGTGTGTGTGTGTGTGTGTGTGTGTGTGTGTGTGTGTGTGTGTGTGTGTGTGTGTGTGTGTGTGTGTGTGTGTGTGTGTGCGCGTGCGCGCGCCCCTGGCCCCTAACATGCGTATATGTGTATATGTTAGGCGGAATGAATCACTGAAGCTTCACTCCTGCAGGATTTTTCGAGAGGAAAAGTCATGAGTCAACTGGTCTGTTGTGGATTAGCTGACATGAAATTAAAATCCTCTTCCAAAAAAACACCCCGACACGGCCGAAGGACTCTGGCGTCTTCAGAACCTTTCTGGGACAAATACTGGATTTTCCTGACAATTAAGTGACAAAAGTGGCGACGCACGCACTCTCACACACACACACACACACACACACACACACACACACACACACACACCACACACCACACATACACACACAGTGTGAAAGCAGCAAAACATTATAGATACACCTGGGTTCACCTGTCTGTAACATCAAGGTCACCAAAATTGTAAGCTTAGGCTGATTTGCCTCCTAGCGTGACAATTCCAACTTCATTTGCCTTTAATTAGCAGCCAGCGTAAGCATGGCGACATTCTTTGACATAAAAATGCGAGTAAACAGCTGAGATTGAGTGATATTGAAGAACGTGCTTCGCAGTCCCATGCACATGGTAATGGTCAATGGCTGTGTGCAATTTTAGATCAATAGCACCAGGCACTGAGGAGAACCGGGCAGAACAGTTTTTGGGCTCAGAGGTTTGGGCTCAGAGGTTTGTGGAATTATAGGAGGATATTGATGATGTATTGATGATGATAAATATACTGTATCTATCTATCTATCTATCTTAGGATTGGGCTGAAACTTAAAGCGGGTTATTATGATCTGGGCAAGGTCATGGTGTGGCCGGGGCAAAAAGTTGTATACTTTTTGAAAAATATAACTTTTAAATATATTTGATATATTGGATGCCAATGGAGAGGCAAATACAATGTAATGTAAAGTTAACTCCATATTTGGATATAAATATGACAATATGATATCACAGCGAGCCACACTGTTTCAACATACACAGAAATATGATTTTGTGCCTTACACTGTAGATGAAATGAAAGAAAAGACTACATTAACTTTTATTTTGACTTCCAAATAACATTAACGATGCCGGTACATCTAGTGTCCAATCTGGTGTACTGTCTGCTTCAAATAGCTTTATTGACAATTTGTCCAACAGTACCTGCTGTGTCCTACCCGGCACCAGGGTCAGAATTTCTCAATGGCAGAAGAGTAGGGAGACCACTGCAGGCGTGCTATATTGTATACTCTACCAGACAGATTGGCTAAATGTTTTATTCATTACAATAAGTCTCGGATTGCAGCTTAAAAAATGTAATAACATATTCACATTGTAGTCTACTTTTAGCATGAAAATACAGACACAGAGAGGAATGTGTGCCAGGCAGGAGGAACCCCAGAGGGCTTAAATAGTGAAGCTATAATTAAGGAGCTATAATTAAAAGAACAAAAAGGGGCAAAAGCATTAGCTAGTGTTAAATCAGGAAACCTGTGTTGCCACTGTCCTATTGGTCAAGGTCACATATTAATTTTGTTTCATGAATCCCCCCTAGGCGGTGTGCCTAGTGTGTTCTGATTGTTTCTTATGGGTTTCTGATACAGTCTGATACAGTTGATCGATAGCCTATCTATCTAAACAGGCTGTTCTAGTTTTTTTAGAAAGCCAGACAGATGTTCATTTTTCAGGAAATGACAAAAACAAAACAAAAAGTGGAGTTGGGAGGTTTGGTGGACTTAGCTGGTTTAGCAGAAAGTTTGAGGATCCAATGGCGTTAGCTGGTTCTGTCAGAAGCGCTTTTTAATACTTTTCATTGGTTCAATATTTTTTTTAATCAACACACAGACATAAAGGGTGTTCAATAGCACTGATTTATAGAAAACTAGAAAAAGTGCTCCTCTGAGCACAGGTCTCCGCCAGGTCAGGTACGTTATTGTGGCCTCCTGGTGGCGCTATAATAGACCAATGTGAAAGTTGTGCCATTTATTCATAGGCCTTTCACGGCAAGTGGACACTGCATTCATGATTTGGGGCATTTTGTTCCAAAAATGTGTTTTGCTAAATTAGACCTGCTGGTGGTGCTATAACAGGCCATTGTGAAAAGGTCACATGGCTGTAGAGATGCTGTGTACCAATTTGCATGATGTTTGGATAAAATCTGTATGTCAAACCAGGAGGCACAAATCGGCCTCCTGGTGGCGCTATTACAGGCCCATGTGAAACATTTGGGGCAGAGTTCTGAATTGGCATCCAGGGAGTGTGTGTGCGCAGTTTCGCAGCGACCGGGCCAACGGTGCCGGAGATTAGCTGCTAACCAACAGATGGACACACACACGGACGGACGGACGGACAGGGGGTAAAACATACTCTCTCGCCATGCTTTCGGGCTGGCGGAGACCAAAATGCAAAAGCGGAAAAATTGGGTTGGTTTCTGCCGGACAGCAATACATTTGTACACCAAATATGAAAACAGCAGGAGGGAAAATAATGTAAGTGTTTTTCTATGCTGTTTGCCTATTTTGTAACTAGTTTAGTGCAATAGTGCATGCTAGTGGCCCTTGAGAGAGATTCATTGTGGCCAGCAATACCATCACTTTTTGTTCATATCTAGTACTGTGTCTTATAGACAGCGGCCAGTACTCCCCATGAATTCTTACTTTATTGAAGCAGCGTATGGAACATATTGAACAGAAAGCAATGACAGAATTTGGAATGTAGCTCCATGACACGGGGGCCTGTAAATGACCATAACAGTATCAAAACGTCATTGTCTATTCACAGCTTCAGGCAGTATTCTACACACTTTAAAACGTTACCAAGCTTATCTGAATACCTTAGTCAATGTTGGATAAACATAAGTCATGGATACAATATTTATTGTGCTGGATTCCTACTGTATCTCAAGCAAGTTTCAAGTTTTCAAGTTATGCTTCAGAAAATGGCCAGAAGATACCAGAAGACCACTGGTCATTTCAACTTTAACCACTACACAATGGGTACATTTTCAGGCACTTGTTTATCAAGGTTTAGAGAAAAGGAGAACAGCATACTGTACCTGTAGTACTGTACAGCAACTTTCCTCTGCCCTCTTCATGGGGCATAGGTACTGAAAAATAAGAGAATGATTCTCGTTAGCCTGGCAGGTGGAGCTAACTGAGTGGAAAATGTAAAAGTTTCCCTACTTTTGTGGCCAGGTGACAGTCGGGGATAAGTATCTGCCTTTGACAGGGCCCAGAAATGTGTGGACAATACCCATACACTGTACAATCCATAGTTTTCATTTCATTCTCAGTCTCTCAGAGTTCAATTAAAACTTGAGTTTGTGATGTATGTCAAGACCATACTGTGAGCATATACTCAGAAGCTGTTGGAGACCAGCACTAAACGGACTGAAGATGACCAAATCATCCACATACATCAGGTGATTAATTAACGAGTCGCAAACCCTACACCCTGTACCACATGCATTTAAAATCAATGATAAATCATTCATATAAACATTAAAAAGAAAAAGAGATAGAATTCCGCCCTAGCGGATACCATTGGTCACATGAAAGGGAGCAGATATTGACTTCCCCCATTTTACTCTCATCGTCTGGTGAGCATACCAGAACACCAATATTCTGACTTAAGAAACTCTTTGTGTCAGTTTTCAAAATAACTTTTCATGATTAATGCGGTCAAACGCCCTAGAAGCATCAATAAACGATACAAACATAGTAGAATTCTGCCTACTGTATTTATCTATAATCTCTTTAAGAGCAAAAATACACAAATCAGTGCCATGTTTCCGTTTGAATCCATGGTTATCAGCAGACAAGATCAACATTTCAAGTGTACTCAGTAGAATTGTCTCTAGCACTTTGGACAAAAGGCTGGCCAAGGCAACTGGCCTATAATTGTATAACTGTTTAGATTACCCACTTTGTCTTTAATGACTGGCACTAACACAACAGAGAGCATGGAAACAGGTAAAAACCCATGAATCACATGAATGTAAAACACATAGCAACCAAAGGACACAGTTTCTTACTGTACATAGAGTTTAAGATGTTCAGCTGTTATACTGTCCAGACCACAGGCCTTATTATCTCCTAGCTTCAAAACGGCTTCATGAACTTCAGCAGGAGTAACAATCACCTTATCATTAAAATAAAAATTTTCCTCTACAAACATTTACATTTTTACACAGTTGAACAGCTCATAACTGTGAAATTTCATCAGAACCACTCACACCATCTATATTTGATGGAAGATATGTTTTGCAATTGCAGACCAATAATATGAAGTTCAAAATGGGTGAAGTCGTCCTTTAAGGTCCTATTTTGGGGCAAATATACAGCATGGCAAATGACAATTTCCTGAGATACAGAGGCATGTTTTTCCCTGCCTGCACATTTGCTATTTGGTAATCCTTTTAACATTGCTATGTCGTTCCTATTTTTGAGCAAATGCAAGTTGACATTAGGCAAAGCTCATTACATCTGCCAAGTCTAAAGACAGCTGAAACAGATTTTCATGTTGATGTCTCATGCTGAGCCATGCAAGGATGTGAACACTGGGCATGCATGATCACAAATACTGAGTTTCACATCGCCCAGAAGCTGGTGTTGCACCGTAATGATGTAATGACAGTGCCTTATTATAACCCCCCCATTGCCCTGTGCCTTTTCAAACACGGACACGACACCAAAACATTGTCATCAAAATTTTAAATTTGTGTTGCATCCATTTTTACAATTTGTTGTGGCGCTTTCTGGTGGGAAACTCGTTTTGACAATACAGTATATCCAACAGACACCACGTCATGTTTTACAATTTGTCCCAGAGAGAGAGCGACACAGATGAAGTTTGATGTTACCGCATACAGTAAGTATTATTATTGAGGCATGTCTCCTGGCAGACATTTGTGCTCTACTGAGCACACATTTCTAGTTTACCATTAGGTTTCTATCAAAATCAGTGTTATTCATTCCTCAAAATCCTTTTCCTCAAATGAAGAATGAAGTCATTTGTAAACTGGAAAATGGATAGAACCAACATGGTGTGTATTCTATGTGGTGCGGTAAGTACCTGAGGTAAGACATAAAGGTGCGTGAGCATAGCAGCACATACATGTACATGATATGCTATGGACATTAGTTAAGGTGCGAGAAAAACGAAAACAAAAAAAGTCGAAAATGGTATTAAGGTGCAAAGTGTCAGTGTGTGAGGGTCTATTTAGGTGACCTAATCTTGTTGTGCTCTCTGTTGCAGTGAGGCTGGGTTCAGAGATAGGTCCACGCACTGGGAGCAGAGAGAAAGCGTGTCATTCATGCATTGTGTTTTCAGTTGTACATTGAGACTCTGTTAGTGTCATTTGGTGACCAATTTATTATTTGATTGTTTGCCAGTTCACATATTGTCTGTGCATTCCATTCATACGCCATACGCTTGATTTAGGCCGAGACTTCCTCTGCCGACAGCCGCCCCCTGACTGGGAGAGGAAGTCAGCCACAACCATCAGAGCATCCGCCCTATGGACCACATTGAATTTATACCAAATGGCTAAGAATGAACAAGCTAGTATTAAATATTGCCAAAACGAAATATATTGTATTTGGGAGTAGTTATGCTCTTGCTAATTAGCCTGTTTCCAGACTAATCTGCCATTGCAAAAAAAAATGCCCTCGGCAGATTAGGTCTGGCCCCTCTCTATAGAGATTCCATTTCTCTCCCTCCGAAGTTGAGAGGGACCAATCAGGGCCCAGTATGCAAATTTGGGGCGGGTTTATCACCAGGGGCATTTTTTTAACTTGGCCCTCGGAAATGCAGGTTCCACACAGAGATTCCAGACTAATATCTACGCAGTGATAGTAGTCTGGCCATGCCAGGCTACTTGCTAATGCCACTGCACTTAATTTATCAGTTGAGCAGGTAACTAAGGCCAAATTACTGGGTGTGAAATTAGATAATTTATCGTCTTGGTCTGATCAGATTGATCATATTGTTTCAATGATGGGAAGGGGCATTGCAATTTCAAGGAAATGCTCTGCTTATGTTCCATCTTCTGTCGTGAGTGATGTTGTTCGGTCACTTGTGTTGTCACACCTGGAGTGCTGCTGAGAAACATACTGTGTAAAGAAACTTAAAATCCAATTAGTTCTTCCTTGTTCTTTCCGTGCCAATGTAAGTGCGATGCATAAACAATTATCGTGGTTAACTGTAGAGGATAAATAATAATATTGTCTTTTGTTGTTCATGCATGATGTTATTTGGAACAATACACCACACTTCTTTCGTGAACAGGTATTATATTCAGGTTTTTGCCATGGACACTGAGCTCAGGTCATCTGGTGGTGCCAAAACCACAAACAAATAGTTTGACCAGAACTGTTCTTCATAGAGAATTATATTATATTTTCTATTGAAACGGTGGTTAGGTTAGCCATTCTCGTGAAAATGACGTCATCAGGCCGGAAAACGGAAACGGAAATGCACCGGTTTCCTGTTTGGCCAGGAACTACCGCACCGGTTTCCTGTTTGGCCAGGAACTACCGCGCTAATAACAAAAAGGAATCTCACGCTGTTTTTAAGAGATTGTAGGATTTGAAGAAAAAAAACAGAAAAAGAAAACACAGCTCACGGTAACTAAAGCTCCACTGGCTAAGAGAAACGATCCACAGATAGTATAAAACAATTAAAAGAACGCTTTTTGAACCGCTTCCGTCTTCCGGTGAAAACAAATGGAATTCTGGGTAACGCTGGAATAAACGAACGGCCTGCAGTGACGGTAATGACCAGCAGAGGCTGCTAAAAATCGTTATTTGTGGACCTGCATTGTATTACGTTAAACACAGCAGAAGTAGTTTTCTTTTAAAAAGTTACCTAAACATAAATTGAGTCCTACATATATGTGTTTTTTACTATTTCTGTACATTATTTTATTTTCTGTGTACTTTGTTAACACTCTGTATTTGTGATTTTATTGGTTATAGCTGTCTATGTTTATTATGCAGAGCTTCATTTATTTTGTTTATAACTACTGTATATTTTGTCTGTTTTGCCTTTTTGTTTTAGTTATAGCACAATTCTAACAATTTTCTGTTTTTATTGTATTCATTTTGTGTGGACCCCCAGGAAGACTAGCGACCACTTTGTGTAAGCTAATGGGGATCCTAATAAAGAATATAGAATAAAGAATTTAAAGGGCTGCAATTCCAGCTACCACTGGGTGATCCAGGCGTTTGCCACTTTCCGGCTGATGTATAGTATTGGCTGGTCCAGTCACTGTTGCTCTCTTCTATTACCAGTTGGGACTTGATACAAGCCCAGGCTGAATGAGGAACACAGCTCAGGTTAGCTCTACAAACAGTAGCTTTATTGCTACAGGAATGAACAGAGTATATGTGTACTGGCAAACAATCAAATAACAGATTGGACACAGAGGGACACTAACAAAAGTCCCAATGCATACAGAGTAAATGAAAACACAATGCATGTACTGTATAATGCATGTATAACAAGCTTTCTCTGCTTCCACAGTATGGGGACCTGTCTCTAGACCCAGCCTCACTGCAACAGGATTAGGTCACTTAAATACACACCGTACCCTGACCAAATTACCTGACTTTTACAGGCAGTACATCCTTGTGACTGCACCTCACATATCAGCCAGGCTTGCCTCATGCTGTTCTCAAGATGGACAACAAACCAAGTATGTGTATTTTGTGTAACAAATGTATTCTCCACCCATCAACGTTCTAACTGACATATGCAATAACACCACCATTGTATAAATAGTTGTACCTCTAATGAACTGGCCGACAGCTGCTTACGAAATAGCCAGGTCAGTGCACAGTGCACACACTGATTGAAACCTTGACATACAGTATCAGGGGCTTAAGTGATGGGTGACTCAGCAGTTGTACATCATATAATCATTTGTTCATGTCTCTTACTTGTTGCCTACTCAGTCTCCTGGGGAGCTGGCCTTCAGTTCTCTGTGTGTGGTGGTTATTTATCAACAGAGGACGACTAAGCTCACAGCACTGGCAATATGCCTGGAAACTAGTCTATGTGGTCATCAAAACAGACCGTAGTACAGTATGGTACCGTGGTATGGTATTGTAATTACATTTCTGTAATGTTAAAGGAGACATCCGGACATTTTAAGTGTTATCTTTGACGTGTCGCTAATCACTCACCAACATTGAAAGGGACGTTGAGTTATTCCCAGAGATTCCCCTTCGTCCAGTCTAACGACCCCCTCCGTTGGCATAATGGGAGCCTGTGGAAGGCTGAAATTCGCCTAATATAACAGATGCAAAGTTCATTTTTTCTCTACTCCTGCTCATTGTTGAGTGTCATGATACTCAAACATGCAGTGAATGTCGCGAACGAGCGACGATTCGTGCAGAACGAGACGAGGCAGGTTGCTTGTTTTTCCATGTTTAGCTGTGTCATTCCATACTGTATAGTGACTTGCATACAACAAGACATTCTGACAGGATATATGGTTTTGGCAGAAGATGATTTAATCAGGGGCCTTCCAATAACTCTGCTTCTAGATGTGTCAATGTAAAAAAAAACAAAAAAAAAAACATAATCAGTGAGGTCATTTGTCATTGGAAAACACATTTCAGGTGACTTTTTTCAGTGTGATTTTCTTCAAAAGTCTGTCTCACACAGTGTTAAAGTTGTCCTGGATGAATACTGTACCACCATCAGACAGTGTGTCCATGTCTACATCAGGTAACAGGTCAGTGATGATACGGAACATCCAGTTCTCATTGTTACTTACTCCAATCCACTTTCTAACAGAGTGCGCATGCACACACACATGCATAATAGTCTCTATGCAGAAACATCACACACCTGCGCAGAATAACAGATCCAGGTCACTGCACTCAATTGGTCTGATATGGCAACAACAGTGTAAGATTTTAGGGATATACAAAGAGTTGGTGCTAGTAAATCAGTGATAACAAATTATATTTGTTTTGTATTTCAGACATTCTGTGAAAACCAATGTTTATTGCCAATATCTGTGCGATGCATGTTAATAAGCTATATGAGATTCAACTTTGAGAGCTGGCTACTCGGCTGGAAACCTAAAACATAAAAACCTATCCACACATGTGGAGTAGTTTGTGCATGCCAAACCATAGTGCAAACGTTCACTTCAAAAAAGCCCATAAGTGATCATAATGCTGTATAATTTACACTGTATGCCTGGGCTTGAATTTGCTATGTAAACCTAATTTTGCCCCGTGACGCATGCATATAATAGATATTCCACAGCAGACATACAGTACATACTTGGTCATCCTCAATCATTGTCAACATGAGAAAAGATTTTGATCTAAAATGTAATATTTGTTTAATTTAATCACTAAAACTTGCCAAATGGGTGCCTGCTCATCTGGCTTTTGGGATCTTTCACAGAAATGTTAATCGCTATTATTATTAAGGCCTGATGATGCCTGATGATGGTCTTTTCCAACCGGTGCCTGTGTGGGTCCAATTAAAATATTGAAACCGTTTTTGGCTCGTTTCTCTAGCTGCTGCAAATCTAATTTAGGTTGGCCGGTTACATACTGCCACAACAGCTTTGTTCCCGGGCACAAACTGAATATAAAATGAAGAACAAGTTTTGAGAAGCTGAACTCCTGAGCAAAATTCCAAAATTGACAGTTGATAGTTCCAGCATTAGTTCCAGCACCAGCCATGAAATCCGACGTGCAGTTCTTTAGACCGTGAATTGTTAAGGGAACTGGAATACAGTGATGTTAATACAGACTTCTAAGCTTGAAAAGCAAGAAATAAGAGCTTCTGACTAGGTCAGCTATTTATAATCAAAGCTCTCACCAACTGCTTTGAATGTGAATGTGCAATGCTGATGCAACATGTTTAGGTCCAGTATTTGGTCAAATACTTCAATTTACATATCCCAAAGTATCATTTCATAGATAAACAGAAAAAGTGCTCCTCGGAGCACAAGTCTCCACCAGGTCAGGTAGGTTATTATGGCCTCCTGGTGGCACTATAATAGGCCAATGTGAAAAGGGTGCCATTTCTTCTTAGGCCTTTCACAGCAATCGGACACTGCATTCATGATTTGAGTGTTTTTTGGACAGAATCTGAAGGAGTAAGAGGAAAACATTTGTTTTACAAAAGTCAGCCTCCTGGTGGCGCTCTGACAAGCAGATGTGAAAAATGCAGGGCAAAGGTTTTTCCTTGGCCTCTAGGGAGTGTGCGTGCAAAGTTTCATGCAGATCGGTGCAGTTATAGGTAAAAACGTGAATCGGCCTGTTATAGCACCACCATGAGGCTGATGTGAACGTTTTCAAGTGGCATTTCTTCCTGGGCCAAGTGGGAATCTACGTGGATAATTTCACGGAAATCGCATGCTGCGTTCATGATTTGAGATATTTGTTCAAAACAAACCAATCCTGCAAACTTTGGAAGCCAATCTTAGCCAATCAGGATGGAATATGGAAAATCAGACGGATCCGTGTTGATCACATGACTGTAGAGATACTGTGTACTGATGTGTGTGTTGTTTGGGCAAAATCTGTAGGAGTAATATCCAAAAATGTGTTTTGCAAAAGTCGGCCTCATGGTGGCGCTATGACAGGCTGATCTGAAAAATGTGGGGCAGAGGTTCTGCTGTGGCATCCAGGGAGTGTGTGTGCGCAGTTTCACAGCGACTGGGCCAACGGTGGTGGAGATTAGCTGTTAACAGACAGAAGGACGGACGGACGGACGGACGGACACACGGACACACGGACGGACGGACAGGGGGCAAAACATACTCTCTCGCCATGCCTTTCGGCCTGGCGGAGACAATTAGATATGAGTACTGCAATGCAGTGGTGTTACTTTCAGTCTTACATAATGGTTCATTTATATACAGTAGCGCCTTTCTCAAAAGCGCTTCACAATGTGCATTACATTCACCCATTCACACACAGACAGCAGACGAATCCATGCAAGGCACCAACCTGTTCATCTGGAGCAGTTAAGGGTTCAGTGTCTTGCTCAAGGACACTTCGACACTAACACAGGGGAAGCCAGGGATCGAACCGGGAACCTTCAGATTCCCAAGCGGCCACTCTTCCTCCTGAACCACTGCCTCCCCTGTATCAATATATATTGACAGTATCCTTCATTGGTGTGTGTGTGGTATTATAAACCACACACAGACTTAACCACATGAACCCTAGCGTCTCTATTTTGAGCATGTCATAATAGGCGAGCATTTGGCAAAAATAGCCGATCTACAAGCTCACAACGCATCATGTTGTGAGCTTGTAGATTTTTTCTATGACGGGATTTCGTGTACAGGATAAAAAAGAGGACACCAAGTTTAGACCCCTGGGGAGCCCGTTCAAACGTGGCCAAAGGCCCCAAGGTCTACATACATTACACAGTAAGTGTCCTCAGTGTTAATTTATCCATTTGTCACTGATGAGTGTACAGATGTAGCCAAATTGGGTACATTTGTACTTCAGAGTTAAATGAGCACTCAGGGTTTTACTGTGTAGTCTTAATCTGACTGTGTGATGGTGTGCACACAGTGGATTAGCGGGGGGGGGGGGGGGGGGGGTTGCTCCACACCTCATATTCCCACACTCATTATTTTAATAGAATTGACAAAAATTCATTGCAATTGTGCACAATTTATTGCCAATTACCAGTTCGGCGAGGAAGTCACTACAGTATGCTGTAATGCAAATCCTCCTCTGAAAATAACACATCAATATGCAAGGTGACGTGCTTGCTTGGCGGTAATGGGACTTGTGGTTAATTGACTCGCTTTGTTTAACGAGGGGATTATCATCAGCTAATCACGGTCATTACCCCGAGAGTGCCTGTCACACACCCTGTGACCGTGATCACAGTACAGAGGATGATGTTGTGACCTGAACACCCAGGGGTCATACATACTGATCCAATGACTCTCAAGCAATATGGCTACATCTCTGGCAGATGCTAAGTGACAAGCATGGATAAGCAAAGGCAATTCCCTGGAATCCGGTCACTCAGTAGGTCAGAGTGCATTGCTCTGTTGGTAAAACATCTGCGTGGTTATAGCTAAGCTCTGTCAGCGTCTCACAGTAATTGCAAAAAATTGAATCATCCACCGGAATGGGTTGCAGCATTAATCTACAGCGTGAAAATCTTCACAAATTGCTATACTTGGCCTGCCAACAGCGATATACTGCAGTGGTTCTCAGACACTTTCATAGGAAAGAACCCTGAATCTGAAATGATTTTTGCCAGGGACCCCCATAAGAGAAGACCTTTCTCGTTAAAATATTTCAAAATTATTGTTTTTCAAAAATAGCTTATCTATAAGCTCACAGTGCGTCACATCACGGCACATTGTAGATCAGCTATTTTCAAATAGCAAAAGTATAAAATAAGGTTAAAGTGGTTAAAGTGTTCCTCATTTTGCTGCGACTCACTGGAACCCCCTCAAGGACGCTTGGGGGTCCCCACTTTGAGAACCACTGATATACTCAAGGCTGGTACTCTGCTGCAATCCCTCATGGTTTCATTTTGACCACATTAATATGCCACTCATCTCATTAACCCCAACGCGCCAAAGATAGATAACATAATTATTTGTCAGTTCATCCCATCAAAGCACTTAAGGAGAAATAGTTTTTTTCCCCCTGCAGCCATCAGAGCCGCGAATTAGGACATAAAAGATTTACTTGTACATGTACTTCTGCTTCTTTGCACATTTGACACTGCTGCTAAATATAAGATATTTAATGCCTCTGCTCTTGTTTTTGACACTGCTTTTTGAACCCGTCTTAAGAGGTCTCATCGTTCTGCCATTCTACCTGTACTTTAACATGATTTCTACCTCAACCAGTATTATAACTTAATTTTAATGATCTAATTTATTATTATCGTCTCCGCGTGGCTGAGACTATGTTTTGCCCACTGGTGGCCACCCCTACGTCCGTCCGTTCGTCCGTGAACAGCTAATCTCCGGTACCGTTGGCCCGATCAACATGAAACTATGCACATACACTCCCTGCATGCCAGAGCACAACCTCTGCCCCCATTTTTCAGATCGGCGTGTTATAACGCCCTCCGTAATTATTATTATTACTATCATTTTATTATCTTGTTCCATGCATATTTTATTGTTGTGTTAGCGCAGTCTCTGCAGAACATGTCGCACCAACATTTCAACAAAAAATTACCATTACCATTAATTATTTTATTTTTCCACAGGCCCTCTACGGAGGACACAGATTAACGTTGTATTCTGTGAAGGGTCTTTTATGATCTAATTTGTTTTGGACTGTCATTTTCAGCATTTTGCTCTTTTGGCAGAGAGGTCACCTCATAATTTGGCTTGTACTCCCTTCAAATCTGTTTGCTTGACAGAATGCCCATAGTTCATGTCTTCTAGTGGGAGCACATTCACACATATACTCTGGCTCACAGGCAAGCGCATGCGCGCGCACGCACGCACGCACGCACGCACGCACGCACGCACACACACACACACACACACACACACACACACACACACACACACACACACACACACACACACACACACACACACACACACACACACACACACACACACACACACACACACACACACACACACACACACACACACACACACACACACACACACACACACACACACACACACACACTTCTAGTTTAGTGCCTGCTGGGAGATAATGCTGTGTTTGGAGAGTCTTACAGTGTTAATGTGAAATCTCATTAAAGCACGGCCTGCTTCTGTCCTGCAAGGAAGTAAGGTCCATTATGCAAGCCACCAGATGATGGGCACTGACAGTGATACTATCAAAGCCTTGGCCCACCTGGAGCAGGTTCTACAGACCACCCACATTAGCCAGTAGGTGTGCTGGGGAGTGAGGGCCAGATGGAGGCATGCATGATGAAATGAGCCTCAGGGCTGGAGCTCTGCCTGCACCCTACTCTCCCTGGACATCTGGCCCCACACAGTGCATACAGTATGCAGAAAGACACACAAACAAACACACACACACACACACACACACACAGAAAAGCATACACATACAGTACAAACATAGCTGGACACCACACACACACACACACACACACACACACACACACACACACACACACGCATGCATGGCACGCACACAAGTATAATGACAGTTGGGATGGAGGAGAGAGCTGCAATGAACTGCATCGGCTGCAATGAACTGGCATCTCAAATCCTCTCTCCAGCTCTCTTGCTTCCAGGACCACATGCATTGTGATCGCACTTCGTTGAGGCAGAGACACTCTTTTGCTCTCCCTCTCGCACACAAGTACACACACTCCATTATGCAAGCCACCAGATGATGGGCACTGACACACGTGCGCGCACACACACACACACACACACACACACACACACACACACACACACACACACACACACACACACACAATTGGAAAACATCCCCAAACACATTTACAAGCCATCTGCAAAAGCCATTATCACTCTCACATTCGTACCCATGAGTTCTGGGGCCAGGCACATAATCATTATGCCTGATTTATGCTTAGTTGCTCTCGAAGCTCACAACACATCTCAGCGCAACGCATTGCAGGCTTGTAGATCTGCTATTTTCGGTGCACAACACGGCACGCAACCAAGTATAACATATCGTATAAAGTCATTAGGCATGCATGCAGACATGCACTGTCAGATACATTCATAAATGCACACTTCCCTGACGCAAAGTGTTTAACCAAACCTACCAGACAATAGAATCACTCCCGTACAGTAACCAGGCCTCTGCTTGGCAAAACATGCATTTATTCTTAATAATTACATTTGAAATTATTCGGCAACCTTATAACATCAATCCAGAACTGACGTTATAACATCAATTCAGAATTGATGTTATAACATCAATTCAGAATTGATGTTATAATTCAGAATTGGTGTTATGCTACTATCTACATATTTTAGTTATTTAAAACATAAACAGATACATTATTTTTTGTTTAAAGTCGTTATCTCCGAGGCTGGAAGGCCGGGAGGCAGAGATTATCTCCCGGATGTCTGTGTGTCGATACAGTATATGCGCATCTAGTCTTTCCAACTGCTGGACCGATTAGTGTCAAAGTGCATGCAGCCAATAGGCCCACATTTTTTAAATTGGCCTCAAGGTGGCACTATTCCAGTCTACGTTTTGGCCTATACTGCAAGTCTTGAACTGTAGGTTGTACAATAAAACAATTCCTTGGATTCCATTACGCAACTGCCCATATAGCATATGTCCATTTCTTACCTATTTAGATTTTCCGCAATTTAGCATTTTCCCATTTTTTGCGACTACTATAGATTTTGTCCATAACATAATAACGGGAAAATGATTTCCCTTGCAGCTGTAACCCATTGCTTACACAGCCCTGGCTAGGCAACCTAGCCTGGCGGAAATATGCACTCCGTTTTCTAGATCGTACTGTAAAACACTTTTCTGCAGGACAAGAAATAGTCGGCAAACATCTTTACTGCAATCTAGATTTTCTGTTTTGTGCTTTTTGCCTTTATTAATAGATTTTGTAAGTGAAGATAGACAGGAGAGAGGGGGGAGAGACACACAGCAAAGGTCGTCGGGAACGTGACTTGAACCTGTCAGGCTGTTTATGAGCCTACAGATGTGCCATTTCAAAACTTCAAATGTCCTGCCATCGCCAAGACAGTAAATTTTCAGGGGATTCCCAGGGCAATAAGAGGGACAAAGAAGGGCATTTAAAATGCTGAATTATTTTGATGATCACTGCTTTTATGATGCTAATTAATTTGAGCAACTGGTCAAGGACCTCTTCAAATCACCTTTCGCCTCATAATGAGTCTGACACCTTCTTCAACACACATTCTTTTGTTCTCATGTATATGGATGTCTTTTGAAGGGAAAAACGGGGGTGTGTAGTGACAACTTCTTTTCAGGGGCAAAACAGTGCATTTTTAAGGGCAGAAAAGGGAGGAAAAAATGCATTTTCAGGGCACTTTCAGGGAAAGAACAGTAACGTGTGAAGTTTTGAAGTGGCACATCTGTAGGTGCCCAGACTGCAAGGCCAACGATCCGGGCCTGACAATTTCAATCTTATCAGTCTTAAAATGTCAGCCTACTACTCTGTCTCAGGCAAAAATGTAACAGACTACAAAAAAAGAGAGATAATATGTCTGCCAGAATGGTGTCTGTCGTTCCACATGTACAGGTACAGTAGGTACAGTGCAACTGTATATAAAATGACAGAAAGATAAAAGACAATAAATTCTCTGTTTACATTTATTACAATGGTATACATGTACATACATACCCGCTGGTCTTCTCTTCTCCCACGCAGGGAACCACTGCAGCAATATGGAAACAATTAAATAGCCAATAAAAAACGTGGGAAAAATCAACAATCAAACTGGAAAGTTTCAAGTAATATTTGGATTCATAATACAATTTTAAAAAATAAGTGAATTGAGGCTTTCTACATGACCAGATAGAAGGCGTTTCATCCACAAGGGATGAGCCTGGGAGAAAGCAGGGAAAATACTAGAAAAAGTGCTCCTCGGAGCACAGGTCTCCACCAGGACAGGTAGGTTATTGTGGCCTCCTGGTTGCCCCATAATAGGCCAATGTGAAAAGGGTGCCATTTCTTCCGCAATCGGACACTGCATTCATGATTTGAGGCATTTTGTTCCAAAAAATTGTTTTGCTAAATAAGACCTGCTGGTGGCACTATAACAGGCCAATGTGAAAAGGGTGGCATTTCTTCCTCGGCCTAGTAGGAACGTGCGTGCAAAATGTCACGGAAATCGCACGCTGCGTTCATGATTTGAGGCATTTTGTTCAAAACCTATCCTGCAAACTTTGATCGAATATGAAATATCGGACACATCCGTCTTGATTACATGACTATAGAGATAGTGTGCACCGATTTGCGTGATATTTTGACAGAATTTGAAGGAGTAACAGTCAAAAATGTGTTTTACAAAAGTCAGCCTCCTGGTGGTGCTCTAAAAGGCAGATGTGAAAAATGCAGGGCAAAGGTTGTGTGCGTGCAAAGTTTCACACAGATCGGTGCAGTTATAGGTGAAAACGCAAATCGGTCTGTTATAGCCCCACCATGAGGCTGATTTGAAAATCTTCAAGTGGCATTTCATCCTCGGCCTAGTGGGAATGTGCGTGCAAAATGTCACGGAAATCACATGCTGCGTTCATGATTTCAGGCATTTTGTTCAAAACGAACCAATCCTGCAAACTTTGGAAGCCAATCAGGATGGAATATGGAAAATCTGAGAAATCTGTGTTGATCACATGACTATAGAGGTACTGTTTACCAATTTGCGTGATGTTTGGACAAAATCTGTAGGAGTAAAATCAAAAAACGTTGTTTGGAAAAATCAGCCTCCTGGTGGCGCTATAAGAGGCCAATCTGAATAATTCGGGGCAGAGGTTCGGCTTTGGCATCCAGGGAGTGTGTGTGCACAGATTCGCAGCGACCGGGCCAACAGTGCCGGAGATTAGCTGTTCACAGACACTCACACACACAGACGGACGGACAGGGTGCAAAACATAGTCTCGGCCATGCCTTTCGGCCTGGCTGAGACAATAACAGGATTGTAAATACAGTATACAGTAAGTAGCCTCACGCTTTAGGCTCAATATGGTATATCTATTTTCATATTTATACATTATTTAGTATTGTAAGGGATGGGATTGTAGGGTGTTATTGTGGCCCTCCGGTTGCGGATCAAGGGTTTCCATGGAATACGGCTGTGGACTATCATGATAACTCCCATGGATCGTACTTGTGGACCCTGATTTGGCAGTATAATAATGATAATACAAATATTTGTCCAATGGTTGAGCATTGTGACTGAATGCAACACTGTATGCCATGCATTTCTGTGCCTGCAGTAGATGTTAATGAAAATGTGTGTTATGGCAATAACAATATACTAAATTCAACTAAAAACTTGGGCATGTCTATTATTTTTGCTGCTTTCCATGACAGTGTAACTGGAATTATGGCTACTGTTCATTCCTCCTGGCTAGTATTATTCTGATGAATCCTTGCTACACCACATAAGCCCAATATACCTTACATATGAGTAAGCTTGGCACATAGCCAGATTTCTAATGAGTGTGTTTGGTATTCAAGGTTCCCTGGGAAAGAACTGCAGCTATACATGGGTTGACATGTGGGGAAGAAGATTGGAGCCGCTTGAACATTCTGAGCATGCCCCGAGCTGCCAGCGTAGAAGCTTTATTGTTAAAGTCTCAGAGAAAGGAAATGTGTTTTGTGTCGCTCCCAGGCACTACTTAAACAGCATAATCCTTCCTAAATGCCTCCATTCTGGGCAATAAAAGCCAAAGCCATTGACATTTATAATAGTGATCAGAAAGGAGAGGAAATATTCAAGATACGAGTTCCTAAAAGTAGGGAGAGGAACATTTAAAGGAACAGTGAGGTGGAATGACTGAGGAATCAGAGGTCGAGCCAACAAATCAAAGCTGCAGAGCGAAGATCAGATATGAGTTTAAAAAAAAGTTCAAGTTCATAGTGGAATGTAGGAATGCCCTGAGAAACAGAGCAGATAGACTAAAAAAAATCACAAATGCGAAGTTTGTGTGAAACTCGGCGAGCATACAAATCAAATCAAATTCTCTCACTGGAGCAAAATGTACTCAAGTAGTCATTTCATTATGTGCAACTCCCACTCTCAGCATCCAGAGATGTTTTTGGACTTGTTGCGCCGCTGGAAGCGTGTGTCAGCAGGATCGAAGCCTTGCTCATTGCCTCCGAACAGAGCCCAGGTGGGTGTCTTGGCTATGTAGTCCAAGGCAGAGAAGCTCTGCTGTCCCCCATTCTGCTCATGGGCCTCCACCAGCTCCTGGAAACGTTCGTAGTCGATCCACGTCCACCACTCGCCCTCCACTTTGAACTGGACACACAGCAGACAAAAACAAACAGAGATCATAGAAAACTGTGGCATGTGCATAATGTACAATGACATTGGTGCAGGGTCTACATGCACAACAATATCTGGCTTTTGCATATTTTCATAAAGGGAAATAAATGGGAAAAGATATGGGTTCTACAAAACCCAGACATTACATACTGCTTTAGCCCGAAGCAACTCAAAGCAATCACAGAAAATGCACTCTGGACAAAAATGCCATTATCGTCTCGCTACCTTGCAACCGGAGGTCGCATGGCGAGACTAACCAACCCTACTAGACGTCTGTGTCGGTGGCACGTCAAATGCCACGTTAAGGTTTTTTTCAACCAATCACGTCGCTTATACAAGGTCACGGGAGGGGGTTGGCCTTAGCGATACTTAAAAGGCGATAGCTCTTGTTTGTCCAATTATAGACGTTCTGTTGGATATCATGGCATGGCACAACTGAGGGTATGGGAATTTAGATTTAAAACAGCCATTAGATGATTTTTATCTCTCCAAGTCATTCAAGGAATTGGTACTGTACCCGCTACTCTGCTAATGAACCCTGAGGGGACCAAAAAAATAACACTGAGGCCTATTGGGAGTTAATGTATCTAGTAACGAGGAGGGAACCAATTTGTTCAGCCCGCATCTCAACTAATGCAACAGAACATGTAGAGAAGTATTTCAGTCTCTAAGCAACAAAGTGAAACCACACTGTATGGAACAAGAGAACCTGTGGTTTTGGCTGTCTTGAGTTTTTGAAAAATGTGACGCTGCACTTTGGATTAAAAGCCGAAAATCGAAAACATGACGTGCCTTGATGTAGTAATAACAATAATGTAATGATTATTATTATAATTATTATAATTAATAATAATAGTAATTTAGTCGTGTTTAGTTTGGCTGTTATTTTTCACTGTACATGTGCACATACGTGAAATGTGTCCTCTGCATTTAACCCATCCTAACTATTAGGAGCAGTGGGGAAGTGCCATAAATACGATACCTGGGGAGCAGCGAGGCATTAATGTCTTGCTAAGGGACACTTCAACATAGACTGTGAACCAGGGGGCGAACCTGCAGCCTTCTGATTACCAGACGGCCTCTCTACCCACTCAGCTACAGCTGCCAGATGTGTGCCAAATGCCAGTGCACTGTACTACAGTACATAGAACCTAAACGGAAATATACTGTACTTTTGAGGATGTTTGATAGATTTCCTACTAACTACATCTTTCCTACAATAGATTTCCTACAAAACTAGACAAGGTACTCCTCGGAGCACAGGTCTCCGCCAGGTCAGGTAGGTTATTATGGCCTCCTGGTGGAACTATAATAGACCAATGTGAAAAGGGTGCCATTTCTTCTTAGGCCTTTCACGGCAATCTGACACTGCATTCATGATTTGAGGCATTTTGTTCCAAAAATGTGTTTTGCTAAATTAGACCTGCTGGTGGCGCTATAACAGGCCAATGTCAAAAGGGTGGCAGATTTCTTCCTCGGCTTACTGGGAATCTGCGTGCACAAGGGAATCTGCGTGCACAATTTCAAGGAAATCGCACGCTGCGTTCATGATTTGAGGCATTTTGTTCAAAACGAACCAATCCTGCAAACTTTGGAAGCCAATATTAGCATGGAATTAGAATGGAATATGGAGAATCGGACAGATCCATGTTGATCACACGACTATAGAGATACTGTGTACCGATTTGCGTGATGTTTGACAAATTCTGTACGAGTGAGGATAGACAAAAAGGCAGCAAGATTTTCCTCCTCTTTCTATTTTTGTCACAAAAATAGAAGTACAAACACACACACACACACACACACACACACACACACACACACACACACACACACACACACACACAGTATAAGAGAATATGGGGATGAAGAGGAAGAGATGAGAGAGAGAGAAGGGTGGTGGAGTTGAAAGGGGGTGTAGAGAGAAATTGCAGAATGTGGGGTGAGAGATTGACAGAGAAACAAAGTATCTTGTACAGTGAACATGGGCTAGAACGATGATGATATGGGGAATCCCTAACTTACACATACTGTAACATTGGATAAAGAGTATACACGTGACACGTGACAATATGTTGAAAGGGTGTGCTTTGATTGGCTAGCGAGACGCATGACTAAATACATACCTACTGTAGGTGAGTCACTTCGAAACGTTGCGGTGCACGTTTCGAAGTGACATCAGTGCCATCAGCCAAGCTAACATTTAGTCAGGAGATATTAGCAGAAGAAGTTCCAATCTTGGAATAAATTCCTTACCAAAAATCCTGCTGCTGGCGGAGACTTGTGCTCAGGAACAGCACTTTCCAGTACAAACTGAGATTACAGCTGAGATCACAGCTGCAACTACAGATGTGCCACTTCAAAACTTCACACGTTACTGTTCTTTCCCTGAAAGTGCCCTGAAAAGGCATGTTTTCCTCCCTGTTCTGCCCTTAAAAACGCACTGTTTTGCCCCTGAAAAGACGTTGTCACTCCTCGACACTACCAGCAGAGGTGCTCACGTTCAGAGAATGGGTGAACACTAACTAAAAGAGAGAGAGGGAGAGATAGAGAGAGAGAGATGTGGGGACAGACCAGATAGACAGACAGAGACAGACAGACAGACAGACAGACAGACAGACAGGGATTGAGAGAGAAAGGGAGACAGACAGAGAGAGGGGGGGGCAGACAGACAGACAGACAGACAGACAGGGATTGAGAGAGAAAGGGAGACAGACAGAGAGAGGGGGGGCAGACAGACAGACAGACAGACAGACAGACATCATTTAGCTGGGGACCCCCTGGAACTCCCTCAAGGACCCCTGGGGGTCCCCGGACCCCACTTTGAGAACCAATGATATAGAGGAGAGAAGAGGAGAAGAGAGGAGAGGAACACTGTTCTTCTCCTGACATGCAAATTAACTGGTTTAACACCTTGGCCAGGGTCTTTTGTTTGTCTCTAGCCAAACTTCACGTCATCACAATGGACTCAGGAGCGGAGTTGTGCCTTCCCCCCACACACACCCAAGAACACTTTTATTTTGCAGTTTGTTTTCATTAGATTTTTAAGATTTGCTAGTTTCGTTTTTAGTTTGTGAAAAGGCCTAGTTTTAGTTGAGTTTTTAAAATTAGTTTCAGTGTTAATTTTACTTGTATTATTGTGAGGGTATTCAGGGGCAATATTCAACAAACTCATAGATTTCAAAATAATTCAGCATTTTAAATGCCCTTCTTTGTCCCTCTTATTGCCCTGGGAATCCCCTGAAAATGTACTGTCTTGCCGATGGCAGGACATGTGAAGTTTTGAAGTGGCACATCTGCTAACTCTCATTACGCAAACTGAAGAAGCAGGAAATTATCGTCTGAAAGAAGCAAAGGCGCAATGCCGATAGCAGAAAGCCAAAGCTAAGAAACAGAGACAAAGACCACTTGAATCCCTAAATGACAAAAAACAAAGACGAGCCACAAATGCTGACAACATGACACAGCAAAGATTGCTACATTCTCTGGAAGAAAAAGTACAAGAGTCTGTAAAGAACATCGAAAGGAAAAGGCACTGGTCACAGTATTCAATAGAAGAAGGACAACATCAACGAGCAGATTACACCAATAAGAAGAGATGCTACAGATCACCTAAGAACAAGAAGACGTTCAAGCTGATGAAGCTGGTGCCGCATTCTTAAAGAAGATGTCAGTTAAATGTTGTATTATTAATTTATTCTAGAAGTGCCAATTTACCCCTTTTTTCACTCAATTTAATCATGCCAGTGCAAAAGAAAAATTGCCCTCAGCGATTTGGGTCTGGCACTGCTCCATTGTGAATCCATTTCCTGCTCCAGAAGTCTGGGGTGACCAATCAGGGCCCAGTATTCAAATATGGGAGACTGTGATTGGTCGTTGGTTGTAGGTCTAACCAATTGCGTCCAGAGCCATTGTTTTGATCCCGCCCCCTTGGAAAAAAACTTCCTCATAGAGGCACCAGACTCATATCCACGCAGTGATATAGTCTGGCTACGCGAGGCTATCATAATGTAGCACTGCATATCCCAAGAATCAAGAGAGAGAAGGGGTGGGGGAGTTGAAAGGGTTGCGTGTGTTTTTTCTTGAATGCATGCCTGGCTGTGATGTCTTTTAAAGGATTACATCAAGCGGTGACTTCATCCAGCTGGAAGATCTAAAGACTGCAAAGTTATCATCATAGGCTGCTACGAACAGAACAAAAACCCATTAATGTGTACACACACACACACACACACACACACACACACACACACACACACACACACACACACACACACACACACACACACACACACACACACACACACACACACACACACACACACACACACACACACACACACACACACACAGAGGAGATACTACAATTAGAACGCAATGCCATTCTCTTTTCTCTGAGCTGCCTCCAACACTGTTACATTTCAGAGAATGAAACCTTGAGGACTGGCTTCCTGCTGGGAAGTTGCACACTGTACTTCTGGCAAACATGAGAGGTGGCTCTCAGAAGGCCCCCACACATGGGCTTCCTGGGTTACTGACTGGAGGATAGAAGAAATTGGTGCTGCTTCCAAAATCATTAACATTACATTACAGTCATTAAGCAGACGCTTTTATCCAAAGCGACTTACAATAAGTGCATTCAACATAGGTAGGGAACGAAAACTACTAATCACCAGAAGTCTTAAAGGAGAGATCCGGACATTTTAAGTGTTATCTTTGATGTCGCTAATCACTCACCAACATTGAAAGGGACGTTGAGTTATTCCAGAGAGTCCCCTGTCGTCCAGTCTGGCGACCCCCTCCGTTGGCATAATGGGAGCCCGTGTAAGAGTGAAAATCGTCTATTATAACCGATGCAAAGTTAGTTTTTTCTCTACTACTGCTCATCGTGGAGTCTCAAACATGCACTGAATGTCACGAACAAGCTATCGTTCGTGCAGAACCTGGCGTCTGTGGAATAACTCCTGCACTCTCTGGAATAACTCAACGTCCCTTTCAATGTTGGTGAGTGATTAGAAACACATCAAAGATAACACTTAAAATGTCCGGATCTCTCCTTTAAGTGCATTTTCTGCAAAAACAAGCAACCAAGAGTATACCTAGCGCTAAGGTAAAAGTGCAATATATCAGCTACCTACTTTCTTAAACAGATGACACAAAATAGCAAAATCAAATGAGCAAGAGCTAAAACAAATAAGTGTATCGACTAAACAAGATCCAATAAAACAAAACAACAATAAAACAAGCGTTCGTACAACTAGTTAACAACAAGTAGGCCAGGCAAAGAGGAAGGGTTGTGTTTCCTGAAGAGGCGGGTTTTCAGCCTGCGGCGAAAGATGGGCAGTGACTCTGCTGTCCTGACATCAGTGGGAAGTTCATTCCACCACTGTGGGGCCAGAACAGAAAAAAAGTTGTGACCGTGTGGATCGGCCAGAAGGACCCTTGAGTGACGAGGCAATCAGTCGCCCCAAGGTGGCAGACCAAAGTGGTCGGGCAGGGGTGTAGGCATTAACAGGCATTAACACTGACAGCACTGGGTGCACATCCAAGTGTGAGTGTGAGAATGGTAGATGTCTCTCTGTTTTAAGATCACCAATTTATGGATATAGTATATTTAAAAAGGTGCTGTAAGTGATATTTTTTGGTTATAACAAAAAGTATATTGTTAAAAAGTTCTACATTCTGATAGTAATCTATGGAGTGTTTGTTCAATAACATGGGTTTCCCCGTCTCTCCAGCTCTTTAGTTAACAGAAAATACATTTTCAGGTGGGTTACACATTTAATTCAACCACAAGTGAAAACGCCACAAAGATCATTTATCAGCTTATGTTCAGGTCCAAGATCTGTCTGCTCATTTATGTGTGTCCTCACTTCCAATTTCACCTGTTTATCCTGTATCCTGTACTGTAACTCTTTACTTATTGGGACTACGGATGGAAATGAGCTTCTAGCTAAATCCGGCATGTTTACATGCCATCATGTTCAATTGATTCACTTCTTGTACATGTATGTATTTAATGTTCATTTGACTTTGACAAAAACATATGTAAAATACATACATTGTCACACCATTATAAAAAGATAACACAAAAAAGCCAGCGGCTTATTTCCATCGCGGTCCTTTCATATGTATGTGCAAATTATGTTGTATTGCATGATGTGATGTGTACAGTATGAGTGTAATTAACGTGCACTGTCCCATAAATAAACAAATAAAGGAAAGTATTAGATTAAATTGGTATCCTGACCTGAAATGGGGAGACCCGTTAATGAACAAACACTATAGCAATGATTGATATGGGAATATAGAGCTATTTAACAATCAGTTTAACAAAACATATCCCTAACGGCACATTTTACCCATTAAAACCGGGAACGCATCTGTTGTAACCACTTGAACCATTATGTTATACTTTGGCTATTCAAAAATAGCTGATACACAAGCGCATAGTGCGGCACCGAGTGCAGCGCTATGAGCTTCTAGATCTTTTTTTATTTATTTTTTTTATCATGAAAATTGGTGCATATCTTTGAATATATATATTTTTTTAACTCAAATCTTTGCTGGGTGTCACGTACGTAACACATTGAGACTGGGCGCACAGATGATTGTTTCATGCAATCAATTCCCAACATATTGTTTCGGGGTGCGCTGGTTTCAGTTCATTCAACCTCCTCTTGTGTTGGCTAGTGAGGCGCGTCCTAGCGAGACATGACAGAATGGGTTTCATTTGGTGCCGGCCTGCGCGTGCATACTGGTTCTTATCAGTGTGACGTTGTCTGTTAAGGGGTCTATATGGAGACCACTGTAAACTAGACTTAAAGGCTGCATAGTGGTCTGAAAATCTAGATTAATAAATTGCCCAAAATAGGGACGCCAGGGTTAGTGTTTTCAGTGTAAGTGCTCATCTCAGGGTTGTTAATCTGCAGCTATTAGCTAACATGTATCTTGACCCAGCTTTAGGGAAGCAAGTAGCAATACTGCAGTGTCTATGAGAGAGCGAGAGAGTGAGATCTGAGAGAGAGAGAGAGAGAGAATGTCAGAAAGGTTTAAGTGTAAATCTGATAGAACGTGGGTGTGAGAGATAGTGAGAAGTGGAAGGAGAGTGCGAGTTAAAGTTGTTGCCTGTGTGTGTGTGTGTGTCTGTGTGTGTGTGTGTGTGTGTGTGTGTGTGTGTGTGTGTGTGTGTGTGTGTGTGTGTGTGTGTGTGTGTGTGTGTGTGTAACAGCAGTAGATGGCGAGATGTAAATGAATGAAGGTGTCTAAAGTGGTGAGAAGAAAGACAACGATGAAGAGAGAGAACGAAAGAGGAAGGAGGCGTAAATCAATGAAGTGAAATATTGACTTTGGCCTTGTTGGCTGGCTTGTGACAGATGGGGAATTAAAGGAACAACTGGCTCTTTAACACCTTTTTCTGGGGTGGGACGTGTGTGTATGTATATAATAATCTGTCGTCAAAATGTCTTAAAACATACAAAATATGTTGTTCGGTCTACCAGAGACACGAGGAATCAAGCTTGAAATGAGATCACTGTTTGTAGAGGTTTACTATCATTCGAATGTCCCATCCCAAATACAGTGCAGTATGTTGACAGTGATATATTAATGAGAATTACAGTACCCTTAAAGAAGCACTTCACCCGTATCTTCATATAATTGGTCCTCACTAATGCTCTTTATAGGATGGCACAATTTCTGTCAATTCACTCTGCATTTCATTGGGGATTCCAAGCTGATAGAAACTACAGCCTTTCTCTTCCTGTAAAGTTAGCGTGCTGAAATAATACAAATACATTAAAAAAAAAAAAAATTGAATTGACCAAACCTGCCTGTCAGTCTGTCAGCCAGATACCTGCCTGGTAGGCTGTCTACTAACTGTCTGCAGCTTTCCTCTGAGACACAGATCAAGTAGAGAAATGGTACCATAATGAGCATTAGTGAGGCGGACCAATTATATGAATGGTATGTTGAAAATGGGTAAAGTGGTCCTTTAAGCATAATCTTACATAGCGTAGGCAAGCCTCTTGCCATAATAGGAAATGTGCCCTACTTCCCATCATAATAAACCCCAATTTACTCTTGCGCATTACATTATTTCCAGCCTTCACCATGGTAACGGATAGACTGGGTAAGGCAACCATTCATCTCTGTGCTTTAACAGGTTGCACAATTAGGCTGGTCTGGATAGATATGTAACGATTAAGAGGTGAATCCAGACCCATTGCTTACCCTAATATAGGCCAATATGCTGAATCTGAAAGGTGTTCTACTATAGCTGTCAAATGACAGAGAGTAGAGGGGAGGTTGAGCTGTGGTAGTGTGCTAAGGGGATATTGCATGTTCTGTTCCAAAGGTGGGCAAAGATTTAAAAAAGCTGCAATAAGAAAAAAAAACAAGGGGTAAAAATAGTCATAGTAATCTAGCAATAGACAATTGAGAGAACTTTGAGGAGGCCTCCACGACCCATATGACTCACCTCTAGAAAGACTCAATTAAGCCTGATTTATACTTCTTGGTACAATAGTGTTGCATACCGAAAATAGACATAACCACGTGTCACGAGGCGCGCTGTGAGCTTATAGATCGGTTATTCACAGCTTGCAACAGCATCATATGACGAAGTATAAATGAATCATTCAAATCCTTTCAACAGATCTTTTCCTCCTTTTCCCTCTCTCTCTCTCTGCTATTAGGCAGTGTGAATTCCAAGGGGGAACATAGACGTAATGCTCGGTTAATTACCTCATCACACACATCGAGAGAAAGCACAGATAGATAACCACGAGGAGGGGAATTCAATTAGGCAAAAGTGAGAGCTCTGACCCCGGTATTGTAATGTACGTTTACTGGGGCTTGATCCAATTATTCTCCTATTGTCAGAGGCCGACAAGACAATGATTCTAATCAATCAATCAATTGAATCAATCAATCAATGAATTAATAATGATCAATTATTAGTTAATTATTGACAGAATTTGGTCTTGCTTTGCTGAATCATTCTGGGGGTTGGAGGTTGGAGGAGCCAGTGCCAGAGGAAGCGTCAGCCTGGGTGGGGGTGAAAGGTGGGGTATAAATGGTAAAATGGTGCATTTATATAGCACTTTTATCCAAAGCCCTTTTACATAGATTGTGCATTACATTCACCCATTCACACACACATTCATACACCGATGGCGGAGGAAACTATGCAGGGCACCAACCTGCTCAGCGTCTTGCTCAAGGACACTTCGACACTAACTGGGAACCTCATGGTTTCCATCCGGCCACTCTACCCCTGAGCCACTGCCGCCCCATATATACCATCAGTGGTAATAATAATGAAGGATGACATCATGGAAAACACATTTTTGGTGTTGTTTGTAAAACTACTCAGTAGAAATTCATGGATATAGCGCATTCCATATTAGTGCCATATTAGTGCCACTCCTTCTAGGGATGTTGGGCTCAGGTTAGGACTTCATACGGAAATCTACATGTTAATGATTGTTTATCTAGCTTCATGCATACGGTTTAGTACTCTTTATTTTTGTTCCTAGACTCTTTATTTTTTATCGTGTATTGATGGCCTCTCATTGCTACATTCTACTCAATGGCCAATTCTGGGTTCTCCGTCACATTTATATATTTACAATTTGAGTTATGACTAGCAATGCAGGCCAAATCAATCAACGGTATCCCAGTCACAATGACATTACTTGTGTCATTTGTTCTTGTTAACTGCTAGAGAGAAGTGTGTGGTATTCAATTTGTTTTGTACTCAGTCAGGAGCAGATGACTGAGTGACAGTAAACCACATCTTGTATAAGGCTGCACACGCACACACCCTTACTGTATACAGTATGGGGTTCGTATGGAAAAATATTAAGTCATTATATAATTATAGAGAGAGAGAGAGAGAGAGAGAGAGAGAGAGAGAGAGAGAGAGAGAGAGAGAGAGAGAGAGAGAGAGAGAGAGAGAGAGAGAGAGAGAGAGAGAGAGAGAGAGAGAGGCTATATATATGCTGTATATATTGTTTGTTTGTTTTTCAATATGCAAGCTGACATCCCATGTGAAGTTAAACTTGTGCAAATCAATAATGGGGGAATGGTAGATAGGGGAGAGGTATTGATGCTGTGACTCCCCAGGGGACAGAATACAATGAATCAACGAGGAACACACTGAAGCGTGATCAATACAACATGTGGCTGAGGAAAACATGATAAAATAAAAGTTGCATAGTTTGATAGCAAGCTATAGAAAATATAAAGTTAAGAGTGAGTAAATGAATAAAGACACACAAAGTGATGCATGAACGGGCTTCTACATACAGAAACAGGAAGTGTAGCTTATACAGTATTGCTATTCAAAATGCAATTAATTGCACTAGAAATTAGAATATCAATTGAGCTTCTAACATACACTTGTGAACAGTTATTTAATGTATTTAAAGGATGAATGAGGTGAAGAAAGATTAACCCTGGTTTTCTCATCAAGTTGTAAATAGAGTGTCAGTGAATAGATTAGGGTTACATAAGAAAATGTGTGACAGGAATACACAAGAATAAAATAAGAAAATTAAGAGAAAAGGGGAAAAACGAAATATACAGTATGTTTGTCTATTGTGTGTGTTTTATTATTATTGGCCAATGTTGCAGCTGAGAAGTAAAATCCTGACAGGCAGACTTGGGCGGTATGTATTTGTTCATACCGTGGATACACCCACAGTGACAGCTGAACCAAGCTACTTTGTTCACTCCAGCTCTCAACATTGCAGATTGTTGATCTGTGCTCTCGCTCGCGTGCGTGCTCTTCTCGCACATGCCGTTTGATGACAATGAAACAACGCGCACACATCCAAAGCATCAGATTTTCACGCTCTGTTGTCTAGTTGCATGCTTCATTGTAGCTTTGTTCCTTTGTGGCAGATAAACTCCAGACTCACATTAACCGTGAATCTTACCAAAACATTTTGGGCCATGTTTGACATGTGTTCTTTTGGCAGCGAGGTAAGTCGCTGTTTCATTTCAGCATGTTGGCACTTTAGCTTTCACTGATTTTAGATGTGCTAATTGGTCAGCCGCCATATCAGCCCTACAGTACAGCTGATAGCAATTATTTCCCCCGGGGCGGAAAAATATAAGATTTTATAAGATTTGTCTTTTCACCCCACCCATGGAAAATAAAGGCTAGGTATGTGATAATAAATAAATGATCACCAATTCTTATTCAATCATCTATCATTTCTGCACTCTATGGATGGTCAAAGGGAAGTAAGTGTTTTACCTTTGTGTGCGCGATGAGCAGGCAGTTGGAATGCTCATGTTCACAGGCGATCTCATACTGAGGCAGCATGTCAGCCAGCTGCTGGACAAAGGTGACCACTTCCTGGTGCCAGGGGACGTTGGCCATGGTCAGACTGCTGGCAGTGCTCTCACCGCAGTACGTCACTCCCTGGGTGGACAGAGACAAAGTCATTGCCAATTATCCCCACTGTTGACTTGCAGAGGGTATAGGCAATCACATGCTTCTTCCGAAAACACCTTCACCTGACAGGAAGAAGTTTTACCAGGAGAGCGCAGAGTTTCAATCTTTCTCCCAGTTCCCCTGTGCCCTCGACCAACCAATAAGACTTGTTAATAAAATGGACACAATCACCTGCCGCCTTCGGGAATTGAACCTACAGTAGGCCTCTGCAGTGGTGGGAAAGTGTTTTACATCTACACTGCCTATGGCATTACTGCTTTATTAGACATGTCAAAAGGAGGGGGCACAGAAAGAGAGGATTTAAGTTTTGGTATATTTCTTGCAGTACTTTGTTGCAGTATGTATGCAGTTCCTGTGAACCACATTCGTCCACGCTGTGTATCTGTATGCAAAAAGGTAATTTTGTGCTTGTAATCAATGTTGACCAATTTTCCCTCAGTGATTAATAAAGCACATCTTACAGTATGTTATCTTATATGAAAACCTTGCATCTTCCTTTCTAGGAAGTTCAAATTCTTATTTTCAGGAAGTTCACAGGGTTCAAAGAGTTCTGTAGACTTCAAATTGAGAAACTTATTCAGCACACACATGAAAACCATTCATATACTGCAATGCGGTACAAAGTGCTTTTCTGTGTTCCAATAAATGTGGGATCAATTTACAACCCCCCAGCGATATCAAACATCTAGCCGGCACACCACACAATCTGATCATGGACTCAAATTTAAAGGGCGGCACGGGAGCACCATGTTGTTGACACCATCCGTGTTGACTCTGAATAGGGTTTGGAGAATGAAAATAAATTGAATTGAACCCTTACTGCAGAGGTGGGAACTCAGACAAAAAACATTCATACTGTACCTAGGAAAAAGCTGCACCTAGGAAAACCTATACACAGGATTCACACACATTTAACCAGTTTTCCATATTTCATCCCATTGCCATGACTTTATTTGAGTCTTAACTGTTCCTCAGACAAAACAATCTAGATGTTAGAGAGATAAAAGTGAAGGCGAAGAAAATCATAATAAATGAGTGGCTATATGATATAAAAGAAATCTTTCCATTGTCTAAATATGACAATATTCACAGTCTGAAGCATCTGAATCGCAAAAACCCATCAAACATATACCATCGAAGTTCATTTCAGGCATGGCCAATTCACCCCGCAATCTCCCATTTTTGCACATTATCTCCAATCAGTGGATGAGAGAAATGCTGTCTGGGGTGAAAAACCATCTGGCCTTGCCCATGACATCAATCAAAGGGAGAGCTAATGAGAGATAAACAACAGCTCCCCATGGCAGAGGAAAGCTATTGGGCTGTGGGGATCGTAGCGAAGAGTCGATGACACTGTGAGTATTAACGTGGGCATTGGTGCAACAGCTCCCAAGGTCTGTGCCTACTAGAGAGAGAAGCGCAGACTGGAGGAGTAATTACAATTTCTGGCATAATATTGAATATGATAACAACCCGAAGGTACACAGTAAAATCCTGAGTGTTCATTTAACACCTGGTATTTTTACAGTGTAGGAACAGGTCACACGACCGTACTCTCACACTCAAACACTCCCACAGACACTCGTACAGTCTCACAAGCTCAGTCTCATACACACAAGGGCTGAGCGCATTAGTGTTGTTGTAAAGCGGCCAATGTGGCAACTGTTACCAGGATTCTCTGATCTTTTGGCCAAGAACATTGTCTGATCCTAACCCAGCTACCACGCAGAGGAAGTGTGTGTATGTGTGCAAGTGTGTATGTGTGACAGAGATGCCCACTGTGAGAATGTCAAAAATGTTTCACATTGTGCTGAACACATTTTCAATTATCTAAAGTAATTACAATTGAAAGCAATGAAAAGAGAACGACCTTGTTTGGCAGCCTGAACTCATTCATCAGTTGAAACATTCCTCACTTCATCACTTTCTACCAAGGTAGTTTTTCCTCAGCTTAGCATATGTTTTGAATTGTTAATGGAAGCGCCACATATTTACGCTATGCTGGAAATTCTGCGCTGCCCGTTCACGCGTGGCGTTTTTATCCCGGTCAACAAGAGTTGAAACATTTTCAACTCTGGGTGTATGGACAAGAGTGCCGTGCATTTTCAGCCGGGGAAAAAACACTTAGGTGGACATACAGCCTAAATCCACTTGGATCCTTTTCAATTTTCTGCCTGGCTAAGACTGTGTATTCAACTCAGGTGGTCACAGGATACGGGTGTGGGTCAGGCCAGGCCTGCAGCAAAGCGCTGAAAGCAAGCTGCCAGCCAGCGGTCATGTGACCATCAGTGACATTTACCTGAAGGTAGCGCACTCCTGCAAGGAACGACAATAGCCTGTATGAAACCAACTACCAATCCAGTGGGAATGTGCCATAGGATCATGATGATGATGATGTAGAATATCATTGCTGTCGGGTAATTTTGTCCCTTTTAGTAGTTGTTGGGATATTTGTAACTGAACGTAGTGTGCATACATTAATTGCTCAATGTTTTGTGTAAAGCTCTTGCCTTGTCTTGTTGTGCTACAGTACCAATAAACTTGCCTTGCCTAAAAGTTCTCTTCAGGTGAGTGGCAACTAGTGAAAGTGAAAACTAGAAGTTTTAATTTATAAATGCACTCATTCACCACAATAATTGGTTGAAAATGTTTTTCATACACGTTCTAAATGGAAATACAAAAATACACGGTCACATTGATAACACAATAATATGATAATCCATTTCTTTCAGTGTATAACATTTTGAACCTTCAAGAGAGAAAAGCTGTATCCACAAGCCTGTGATGTTGCTCATCATCTTATTTTTATCATTATTCACCATTAATATTCAGTTGATCGTTGCACGATCAACGGTGTATTTCTGTCGATATCGCTCGTTGGTGGCAGTCAGTTCAACTGTTGCACAAGAGGCTTGATTACCATGGAAATTGGAGGCAATGTTCAGCGTAGAATTTTACGTTAGTCACATGATGCTATTTTTCTAGGTTCAAACCTTTAGACAAAGCAGGTATCCAATAAAGATTCCTTACTATGTACCAAGTGGCTTATTTACTGTAGCATGGCGTATAACTTTTCTTACTACATAAACGCATGTTCGGTCACAGGACTGAGGAGCAGAGCAGATATGATCGCTCATAGATAACGATACGGGGCAGTGAGCTGGACTGAGGATGTGGCTGTGGCCAGCGCAGGCGGGTGGGGCAGAATTGATGGGGATCCTTGGTGTTATCAGCCTTGCCTGGAGGCTCGCTGAATAAAGATCAACTATCCCAAGCCTCAGTATAAATCATCAGGAAGGGTGGGAGGAGTAGGAGGAGAGAGAGAGAGAGATAGGAGAGGACGGATAAAATGTATCTGTGTGAAAGACACGCATGTGAGAGAGAGGGGGGGGTCGAGGGGAGACAGAGAGATCCATTGCTGTTCACAAATATGCCTTGACTGATCTATAATAGAAACCATCAATACCTATCCTCAAGGCTCTCCTCACTGTGTACTATATACGACAGCTGGTTTGTGTGCCTGACCAAATAATGCCATGATACATTTTATGATGGTGCATTTATGCCCTTGTCTAATCCTTCTTCAGTCTCTCTCTCTCTAGAATCTATTTCCCACCTGGGTGATCAGTTGCAGGATTGGCGACGATATAAATCAGATAACAGGATCACTGCAAAACAAAGGGACATGTGACAATAAGCTGCGTGGGCAGTATTTGTTAATAACTAATAACTCGTGTTGATAGTGAAGCCTCTGTTGCAGACAGCGGCACACGCAAACCTATACACATTTGCAGGGAGACTGATGAATAGTAATACAAACATGCTCGGAGGGATAAGAAACACTTATGAATTTTTAAGGAGAGTGGGCAGACAATTTCTCTTTGTGCATGGGTTTTCTTTATCGAGGACTGAAGGAGAGGCACAAGATGAAAGCTCTGTCAGGATCTCATCCAAGGCCAGCAGAGGTACATTGCATCTTATAGCTTGACTTTGCCATTTTTTCCACCACACACACTGGTAGTGAGACATTTTGCAACAGATTTTCTCAGACTATAAACATGGTGTAGCAGTCATTTTTGATTGTGTGCTGCTGTCAGCTCAGCTCAAGCTGTTTGCTTTTTTTCTGATACAAATGGTTGTTGTCTTTAACTGTAGAATCAATAAGAGTTCCCTGCTTTTGTCCTACCTTGTCAAAAATATCAATAGCAGAATATAAAGTGTTTCTCAATCAATATAATGTAATGCTATGTCTCCATAGCCCAAATTGATCAAATTATTAAATCATTCAATATTTATGCTTTGAGCATATTTTTAACCCCCAGTATGAAAGCGCATACTATACGGTACATTGGCGGTAACTCTCTCACCGTTGAGATGACCACTGAAGTGCTGTAGTTGTGGACAATACACAAAACACACACAGTTGTTTCTGTTTCTTAAGCCTCAAGCCTCTCCTGACGGCCATGAATCATTGATGAGGACCACTTTGAGAACTGCCTTACACTCCTCGAACATACTGTTAGCAGCCAGGCCTGAGGCTCGTTAATTGCGGCACATATGATGTCCAAGTCAATAACTGCCCAAAGTTAAGCAGCCCAAGGGCTTCAGCAGCCCAGTGAAGGACAACACAGATCAGAATGAAAGGGGAGAGAGATTGACTCAAGTTGAGGTCACCCCATGTGAATGAGAGGAGTCACATTATTGAGTTTGGAGAGGACACAAATTAGTCCGAACTGCGAAGCTTGAATTGTCGTTTATTTTGAAGGAGAAAATGAAAGTTACCATTTTTTAAGTTCCATCTCAAACATAGCTTGAGTTAGGTAAGATTGGGCTGGGTTTTATTGTGGCACTGCCACGCAAGAGGAGGCATTTATAACAATAATGCTGTCGGACATCTGGGTGATGCCAGGATCAAATTGCGTTTCAGAATAGAAAATGTTGCACTACAGCTACAAATGAGCCTGTGTGCAACTCATTGACAGTTGTGTGTTGGGCATACACGCACTGCCCTTTTATCCGAATTCCCCCAGGTTCTGTAGGATTTCCAGTGCACCAAAGGCAAGTCAAGGATCAGCATATTTGTCCATCAGGAGGCCATGCAAGTACACGGGAGGGAATGTCAATTGAGCTAATTTATATAAACATGTCAGCTCTACAATTTGTACAGTACAGCTGTCACAACACCATGTGCGCGCCTGTGGCTGTGTGTACATGTACAGTATGTGTATGCGTGTGCGCACATACTGCATGTACGCATGATGGGTATCTCAGATTACCTGTCCAATCTAATGCTCCCTTATCCTCCCTTGCTACTATAGCATTCGTTGCAATATAGTTAATTGCCATGTAGCATGGGATCGATATACACTCCTGCAAGAGACCTTTTATATGAGGCAATGGTGGTCTAAGGGGAAGGCTTAGAGAGGATAGTGTTTTTATTTTCTTTGAAAGCACCTCATAAACCGAGACCTGCTTATAACGAAGTAGATGATTATTTTATTAGTTGTAAAACATTGTAGAACAGGTAATATTAATCCTATAACAACAGTATGTGTGTGTGAGAGAGGGAGCGAGGGGCTGTGTGTGGGTGTAAAAGAGAGGATTATAACTAGAAAGGGGGCATTCAGTGGGGAGCAATTCTCAGAGGCTCCCCCCAAGTGTTGCTCTCTATTGTTGATATTTCTTGTTTTTTTCTTTTTGCCTTATACTGTTGTACAACTACTTTTTATTTTCCTTACTCTTTACCTGTAACTCTGTAACCTTAACTGTTGTGCCGCCTCCGGGCAACTGAATTTCCCTGCGGGATAATAAAGGCATCCATCAACTGTATCTATCCATCTATCGTCCCTCCATCATTATGTCTGTTTGGTACATGTGATGCCATTACTTTGGTGTTGTGCGCTTGTATGACAATGCACAGGGCAATGGGGGAAAGGGTACGATAAAGGATATTGATCGTTAATGCCTTGAGTCATTATGTTTGTACAGGGCCAGACTGAGAAGACAAATCAGGGTAGGAATGTAACTGACAGCGGCCCCCATGTCTGTCCAAACTGACATCAAAATAATAAAGTAGATAGAGCAGGCGGTCAAAGCATGGCATTCAAATGATCAGTCAGTCTATGGAAGTAATATAAACTTCACAATTTCTAGAAATTGCTATGTGTGGTTGCCCCGAAGGAAGTCGGCAGTTGTAGCGGTCAGGATCCGAGGCAGCTGCGGGGGAAAATAACATAATATGTCATAGAAACCATATTATGGTTCAACATTTCACATCTGTGGTAGGCCTACCCCTAAATATGGTCAGAAGTGAAGGTGTGCCTCTATAGAGGCCCCTTAACATGCGATTCAAATTTTGGTTTGATTGGACTTTGCGTTCCAGATTTATGGCATTTTGTTTGTTAAAGTTTTTAACCTCCCACTAATTTTGAAAGCCAATTACAGTCAAACGGTATGGAATGTCAAAAAGCTCTTTGACGCACATCGACATGCATTGGCGAATTGCATCCCGAATGTCAGAAGCTGGATTGACAAGCACCCGATTGGCTAGCTCCGGTCCATAGCCTTGTGGGATGTGTATCCTTTTAGCCTGGAGGGACAAATGCTCTGCATTTATTAATTCACAAAACATAGTTGTCATTGACCGATTTGACAAATATTCAAGAATTGAGGTCCTTGGCTTGCTGTCAGCATGCAGAAGAAATGATGCTGATTGGCCAAGTAGCATGTGAGTTTAGAGAGGCAGGCTAATGCATGATTGCCTACATGATCACTGAAGGTGTAGAGGTTGAAAAGCTGGCCATACATTGCCAGGCCCCAGCAAGGCTCACAATGGCAGCTCATTAGTGGAAAATAGATAATAGATATTGCTCAATTCTTCACCCCCCCCCCCCCCCCCCTCTCACTCGCACACACACCTAAATATCCACTTTGTTGTTTTGAACCTCGTAAACAGCACACACACCTGAATGACCACTTCGTTTTGAACCTTGTAAACATATAAGGTACGATAATTCACTTACATTATCGGTCAGCTAATTACCTCTCTCACAGACCATAAAATAAATGAATAAATAAATAAAAGGTAGTGTGCTGCAACTCTCAACACAGCCTTTCTTTCTTACATCAAGGTCTGGCAATGTGATTGTAGCCAACCTTTTGCCCAGTTGCGCTGTATCATTCGCAAAGCTGTTGACCTTTGGGTCGTTTCATTTAGTTCAATGCAACCTGCTTTTCAATCTTTCTTCCATTCCTCACAGGGTAGGGGTCGCTACCACCCAGCGATAGATCAATGTGGGCAACAGCTGTTGCCAGGCAGTACACTGATTAGATGCGCTTCTGTGTTGTGAATGAGAGGGCAGTGGAGAGTGGTGATGAAGGGTGGAGAGAGTGGTGGTGAGTAGTGTACAGTAGTGGTGGTGGTGGTGGTGGTGGTGATGATGGTGGTGATGAGTACTAGTGTACAGTGGTGGTGGTGGTGGTGGTGAGTACTAGTGTACAGTGGTGGTGGTGGTGGTGGTGAGTACTAGTGTACAGTGGTGGTGGTGGTGGTGGTGGTGGTGAGTACTAGTGTACAGTGGTGGTGGTGGTGGTGGTGGTGAGTACTAGTGTACGGTGGTGGTGGTGGTGGTGAGTACTAGTGTACAGTGGTGGTGGTGGTGGTGGCGGTGAGTACTAGTGTACAGTGGTGGTGGTGGTGGTGGTGGTGGTGGTGAGTACTAGTGTACAGTGGTGGTGGTGGTGGTGGTGGTGAGTGGTAAAGAGTGGTGGTGAGTGGTCGACTGTGTTGGTGATTGGTGGAAAAAGTGGTGGAGACTGTTAGCCCATGCAATCCGGGAACGCATCTACAAATGTCTACTAAATCCTGAAAGTTTTTTGAAAAAAACTTATGTTGCTATAATCAGTGGTTCTCAAACTTTTTCATGTCAAGGACCACCAAATATGTATTAGGCCGCTGACCCCCATATCAAAATATTTAGTTCCAGGGACCCCCAGAAGCAAAGATTTGCACAAATGTTCAAGATGTTTTTTTAAGAGCAGATCTACAAGCTTGTAGCGCGACCTTGAGCGGGTTCCAGGGGGTCCCCAGCAAAATATGTTAATACAACGACCCAATCATTTTAACCACTTTATCTATTTATGTTGGCTATTCAAAAATAGCAGATCTACAAGCTCACAGCGCGTCACTTTGAGCAGCGCTGCGAGCTTGTACATCTGCTATTTTAAAAAAATCTTGAAAGTATTGTGAAAAATGTTGAATAGTAAAAAGAAAATGTACACAAATCTTCTCTTCTGGCTTGGCACAAAACATTTTCAGATGGGGGGTCCGTGGCCAAATATATATCAATTTGGGGGTCCGGGCACAAAATAATTGGAGAAGCACTGAGCTAGAGGACAGAGAGAAGAGGATGTGAGAGAAGAGTATGTGAACCGTGGAGGACCATGCAGTGGAAGCGGGGAGAGGGACAGACATGCGGGGGGTCGCGTGGGTGCGTATCAGGGACAGGCCAGGCAGATGGAGGAAGGGTACCTGTTCAAACCAATTAGCTAGCGCCCCAGGAGTTGGATGAAAATAGAATACAACCAAATTTCAACTTGACTTCAGAAGGTTGTCTCTCATTTCTTGTTGTCTGGAGTGGAGACAATTCATTCTGTCGACCTAATTCTTGGGGTAGTTTTTTGTGGGAAACTGGGGATAAACTGCACTGGTTGGTTGAATTTTTTAAGCCGTGAAGAAGCAGGGTACAACATTAGAATTGTTTTGAATAAAAGACTGGAGACTTTTTTAATAAAAGACATTAATAACAGCGTGGCTTCCCTGTGGATCTGGATAATAGTCTTGCTCAAAAGGGGGGGGGGGGCGGAATGGTGGATCTGAGATCAATTACAAAATTCCAACATTTTTACTTAAAAAATAACTAAATGCAGACCCCATTTTGCAAATTAAGCGCCTGTCAAAGTAAATGCCGGGGTGATTATTTGCATTCGCTGTAGTCGCGCATCAGGTGTGAAACCCAATCATACCAAAACACTATAATAGTCATTGACTGGCAGACTGAATTAATTACTGCTTAGTATCACTACGTAATGTTATATCATTGACCTGTATGGAGTTATATCAACAAGGATAGGATGATTAAAAAAGGTTGTCTGTATCAGAAATGACTTATGGACAGGTGGAAAACTTCAGTTAACCTTGCAGAGTGACGCATTACTTTACCTGGGTTACAACTTCTGATAGTTGTACTTGAATGTTGACATGAAACAATAATCCTGTTAAAGGTTTCATTAGCAGGGCGTGAAAAAAATACAGCTTGCAGTGACGCCGCTGCTCAACGCACGTTGAAAGGCTAGGATACTAGTCACTGTCATGTGATCGAATCAACTTATCTGGCGGGCTCGCTTGTCAGGTGGAGGGAGGAAGAAAGTGAGTGAAGAGCTAGTGGATACACCACACTCGTGGACGGAACCGCCGAGTCTCCAGCAAGATGATTTGCGTGAAGGCCAAGAAGTTGTACGCCACCGTGATTGACAAAAGAGATTTTGGAGCGACTTGCGGATGGCTTAACCGATTCCTTCGATGTTTTATTTAAAAGGTAGAGTACCGTAGCTTTGATTTATTTTTAGTACCGGTATATGGTATTTTGTTTTTTATTGCGGTATTAGACAATTGTTGTACTGGCATGTTGATGCCTGCCTTGGCTACCTCTTATATACAGTATCTTGTTGGTTTGCACTATGTTTGTACCGTATGGATACGGTATGTTTACCTTATAATTTTGCACAACAAAACAAGCAGGACAGGAACTGTAACCAAATAATGGCCTGGTGCAGGTGGGTGCAAAAATAAATAAAGGCCTGCAGCAAATAGCCGCCTGGTTCTTTTAAACGCCTGGGGTCCAAGTCGATTTTGTGAAATATACGCCCGGGCTACCATTTGAGGAAATACGGCAATGCCCTGTGGGACCAAGTTTGTCACTATGACTGCAGACAGCAGGGCTACCAGGGGCCTCCTCTATTCCATTAACTACTTAAACCCTATATACTTTGTTGATCGGGGTCCCCCATGGGTCTAAACTTGGCATGCTACTTTTTCCGCTCTACACCAAATCTCTTTGCGGAAAATAGCCGATCTACAAGCTCACAAGGTGTCGCAACATGGCGCGTTGTGAGCTGTCGATCTGCAATTTTTGCCTATTTCACCAAATGTCCGCCTATTTTCCTGTGTGTCCAGGGCTGGACAATATGGACATACCGTAAATATTTTTTACCAAATACCTCAATATTGATATTGTGACTATATTGTGGGGATGACAATTGGTGCATTAACAAAATAATTACACAATGACATTTTTTATAAATAATCATCAGTAATGCCAATATAGTAACTAAGGGGATAATGCACATAATGAAACAGCTGGAACAATCAGGAAAATAATATAGCCTTTAAAAGCAGGAAAGGACAACACATTATGCAATATCATGATATTACAATGAAACTATTCTTAAAGTGATCACATGTACCTGTGGCATGTTGGTACTGTATGCAAATGAGTGCTGCCTTTACAATATACCGGTAATCACATTTTTACCAATTATTATCATGCCAACTTTTATAGCCATCTGCAAAATAATAGCTTTCTTCACCAATGTGTTCATAAAGGTGTCTTCTAACACTTCTCAATTACGTCCAACCGAACTCCTCTGGGAAACTTTGTGGGAGCCAATCAAAGTTGAGAACACCTGGTGTGAAAATAAATTGGCCAATATGAGCATGTGGGACGTCTAACTAGGGGTTTGTGGAGGTGCTGAATCCATTCCAACCATTAGTTTTTTAGTAATTGATTGATTGATATACTTTATTTAGTAAGACATGAGAAACAGTACATGGAAGTACAAATTCACAATACAAGGTCTACTAAACTGGGAGACTCATTAAGCACTGAGCTTGTTTAAGATGAGATCCCCATGCACACAAATCATGATGACATATAAGAGACAGACAGAAAGAATGACTTGACAGTAAGAATGACTTGTTGAGCTTCCTAGAAAGTCAAATGGAAATGGGTATAATTTGGCATTAACTTTGAAACGTGATCTAAGAGTCTACAGTATGTCCATGTTTGATAAACATCAGAACAGTAACAATAGAAATTCATCTATTACCATGGTGCAGCCATCCCCTTACCAACTGCATACTGATTATCTGTTTCTTGTTCCCCACACCAATGATTGCATAGATTGTGGTTTGGAATGGATTCAGCAACCCCACAAGTCCTTAGTTCGACGTCCCACAAGCTCATATTGGCCAATTTATATTTTTTCCAGTTTTCCACACCAGGTCTTCTCAACTTTGATTGGCTCCCACGAAGTTTCCCAGAGCAGAAGCGTCAGCGCTGGGCAACGTGGGCAGCTGCCCGCCCAGTTGAGCCCTTTGCCCACTGCTGAAAGACGGACCGAAACAGTTGGGTTGGAAGTAATTCTCAACTTTGATTGGCTTCCCAGAGTTCGGTTGGAAGTAATTGAGAGGTGTTAGAAGACACCTTTATGAACACATTGGTGAAAAAAGCTATTGGTGAGAAATTATTTTGCAGATGGCTAAAAAGGTTGGCATAATAATAATTGGTAAACGTTTGACTTGAGTGTAATGCCAGAGCATACCATACTCATTTGCATACCAGCATGCTACATGTACATGTGATCACTTTAAGAATAGTTTCATTGTGATCCTTGACCCTTAAAACATCGGTCTAGTCACCTTATTTGTTCAGTTAAGTGCAATATTGGTTTCTATAGTGGCGCCCCAAATTTTCATATAAATGGTATATAGGACATTGACTTCTTAACATAGCTCATCATTTTGTACACATTTGATCCAATCTACACTGATTATATATTATGTATATTTCAGGGGGGTGCATGATACCCCCTTCTTCCCACTCTGCTACAGCCCTACCTACTGCACCATTCAAGTGATTTATCCTGTTCTAATTGCCCAATACAGGCCACATACATTTAGCAGCACATTATCAGTTTAACAGTAGTGTTGGTATTTCACAGGGTAACTCTGGAGGTCTTTAAGAAGCTACAGTATCCTTGTCCATCAATGAGATCACTTTTTCTTTATCCATGTGAGTCCACATCTGCTTCAGTAGTGGCATGCTCAATCAAAGCCATACTTTGTTAAAATTACTATGGATGAGCAAAGACAATAAATAATTCAGTAAGCTTCAAAACAAACCAAATGTGATGATTTTGGATATGTGGATTCTTTGGTTGCTTTACTAATTTATAAATCACAAATTAAAAAACAAACACCTCTAACTATCTCACAAATCATAATTTATTGGTACCATGCCTTGGCCTGCTGGCAGTGTTCATGAAAGCTTTGATGCTGATTGGTCTTTTTTACTGTCTGCTCAGTTTAGCTGTGCAGACAGTGACACAGACACACCGAAAAACAAGGGCGAAAACATAATCTTTGCTTCCCAGCCTTCTGGCCAGGCAGAGAAAAATATTATCAGGTGTAACATCCGGCTCACTTGATGTATAATTGATGGATTTTGAAGAACACATGCTCAGGAAGATGTTGATACTGATGTATTGAAATATTTAGCTACCCCTGTGGCTGTCAAGCCCATTCAAAACCATTTCTCCCCATTAAATTTCCATTAAAGCTACATTCAGGCTCATTATATAACTGTTACTTGGTAAAGCACTGTTCAGGATACGTGCATGATTTATCTGTGGATGGAGATTTCATGAGGTGAGCTGTCCTAAATTCCTTAAAATCGGTGCCAGTTCTCCTGGCTCATTTGCTCTTGGCAAACAGATCAGCGAGGAGAAAATGAGATGTGCTCGGGAAATAAGTCTCTTTCCTTTAGACAGACATCACAGCTTAGCACCAATAGAAAGTAGACAGAATATGTGAGAGCGGGGAGAATGAACAAATAGTAATAAGCAGTGAAAAGAACATAATTGCCATTATGGCAAAAAAAAAGCTCCCAAAACAGTGTACATTGTTGAAGGCTTTACATTTTAAAAAGGAAGTACACATGACATAACAGACTGCAGGAGACCATACACTGTAAAATCCTCAGTGTTCATGTAACTCTCAGAGCTACATGAACACTGTGCATGTGCATGCTGATCAGACCTACCTTGACTTCTATGAAGTCAGGCTGGCCGATGGCGATGAGCTCAGAGTACGACAGCATCTCTTCCACGTTCCAGGCCTTTACCAGAGTCAGCCTGTACACGGTCCTCTGCCTCTGCAAGGAGGGATAGGTGCAGGAGCAAAGTGGAGGCAAAGGACAGAGACAGAAGTGGGAAAAGTCAGGCAAGGACAGATGAGAAAACAAAGTGAGTAAGAGGGATGCATCGATGGAGTGGGGAAGGTGTGGAGAAAGGGAAAACGGAGAAGAGAAATCAGTTGTAGATTACTGTACAGCAAATACTGTATCCTGTTAGAATCCAGATACAAAGAATTTGGGGTCTTTGAAAAACGTTTTTATTAAAATATTGTGTATGAACATGAACATACGTAAGCCCTATTATAAACAAGTTAATGTGTCACAATGTAAAGTGTTGTGCCTATGATGACATGCCCAAAATAGCGACACCAGGGTTAATGTCATTAAAACACACTTAGTATTTGATTCCATCCCAACAAATAAATAACATTGATGTAATGCAATATGTTAATGTGCAATTTGTTTGCAGTCTTTGGCAAAGGCTGAGTAGAAAACTATAGCTATAACATTACTATGACAAAGGTTATGAGTCTGGATGTAATTTACAGTTCAAACAGTGCAGTGGCAAGCTTCACTGAGTGCTGAGACTGTGCTTCAAGGATAATCTATCAAAGTCATGTTTGTCCTTCTTTAGGTTGTCTAAGTTTCAAATGACCTCAACTCTCCCATCTCTCTATCACAAGTGAGGCAGAGAGAGGAAAGACAAAAAGAGTAAGCGAGAGAGACGGAGAGAGAGAGCAGCTGCTAAACCAGCAACTATTCATTAGAACTGTCTGACATAAACTATGATCAATCATATAATAATATGACAACATCAAACACAGACTGCAAACTCTATATGGCAGTGCAATCAATCTTGTCTGTAGTAGCCAGTGTCCTCTTAATTGCAGTGGTCTGCTGGGGGTTAACATCAGCACAAGGAGAGAAGGGACATTAACTTACTGAACAAGCTAGTAAGGAAGGCTGCCTCTGTAGTTGGACTTAAACTGAACAATCTGGAGGTGGTGACGGACGGGACAATGAGGAGGAAGATGGAAGATATCCTTATGAACAGGGGTGCACATAACCCGAAATAAATAATGTGCACCACATCAGACGACGCGAGGCGCTTTTGCGTACCAACAGATGGGACAGGAATTTCCAAGCTTTTATTTTTTAGCAAAAATAAAAAATAAAAGCCTGGAGATCGAGGCTAGCAATTTACTTCCTGAAGCCACACTCACACAATCACTCTAAAGCACGCGTCGGCCCCATGTACAGCCATTAGGCGCAGGGAGAGGAGACGCATGCTGCACGTGATTGTGTGAGTCTCGCTTCGCATCGCCTCGCATTGCCTCGCATTGCCTCGCTGCTTTTAATCTGGCGGATAAAAGAAGCGCAGCACAGGGCACCAACCGTGGGGGGCTTCTCCTAACGGTGTGAGAGGAAAAAGAACGGCGAAAATCGGCGGAATTTGAAAGCAGAGCGTCCTTTTCTTCTAGCGCAGAACCCCCCCCCCCCCCCCCGTTGACAAAACTGTCCGGTGGGCGCCGTGCTGAACACCCCCCCCCCCGCCCCGTTGACAAAACGGGACGGGACCATTTATTTGATGCGCATCAAGTCACATCTCCAGGTGCTCTTCTGAGTACTAGACCTAAAAAGTCATGTGCACCCCTGCTTATGAACCCCTCTATGATGAGCTAGCGGGGCTGAGGAGCACCTTCAGCCAGAAAGGATAAGGATAATTCCTTTTAACAGGTCGTTCATGAAAGTCCTTGCGGTCTTGTTTCCAATGAGAACCTGTGAGCAATTAGGGGTTAAGAGTCTTGCTCAGGGACACATTTCATTTCATCGACACATATGCTGACCTGGCCTGGAATCGAACCTGGGGCAACCAGGGCCTCTGGCTCCCTTGGCGGGCTCACTAACCATTCAGCTATGGCCGCCCCTCATCGGCCCCTCAGAGGCTCATCGTCCTTCGGCACAAGACTGAGATTTGTGTTGTTACTTGTGTTGTTACTTGTAAATCTTAGTGTTACTGTATATTGTTTTGTTTTAATCAAAATCACATACATACACAAATGACATATAGCCTACAACTGTATAGGCCCCTCTTGTGCCTACATGATTACATTGAATCACCTCAAAATAGTAGCAAAGTTCTTTGATGGTAGGTTAACTACACACTACTGAACAGGTCATCTAGCTGTGTTGCTGGGTTTCAAAATCAAAGGAGTAAATGGCTCCAACTTGAAAGATTATTGCATATAATCTCACATCAGGCTTTCCACTGTACCTGTGGAAAGCATGATTTCTGTTCCAAACAAACCAGTTTGATCCAGTCTAGAACCCGCCTACAACCTCCGGTAATTTGCACACCGTTCGCGTATCCGCTCAGACCCAGACCGGATCAGCAATCTGCAAAGCAAATTGATCCCAGTCTAATCACATAAAAGATACCGTTGCCATTCAAAAAAATAATAATAATATTAATAATAAGCAAAATAGCACTAATGAAAGGTTAGATAATCTGTTGTATGGGTATGTGTCAAAATGATTGTCATGCCAATTCATCAGAAATAGATTGGGGAGCTACTGTAGGAAGAAAATGATATGATATAATGATGATTTCTCTCATAACTCAGCCTAATAGTACATGATGTGTGTCAGGTGTATTTTCAAGAAGACTTTGTCCCTGGTTTTCTTATGGATTGCATGCAGCATGGTAAAAACAAGCAAACTACTGTAAAGTGATAAGCCGTGTTGGCATGGATGTACAGATTGTCTTATGGTGTTCAGCTAATGTTTTTCTTCCACTTACACCTACCGTGCCCACTGAAAAATGTCCTAATGTTTACCAACAGAAAAGGGGTCTATTGGGGTCAGTGCACTTTATATTTTCTTGAGTGCTCCAAAATGTTTGGTGGCGCTCTTAACTTTTTTTTGGTTTGGAGCACCAGGGCTTCCAAGAATAAAAGTATATTTTCGAGCCCTGCATAAATATCATGGAAATTGCATTTTTAATTCCCCCTCGCAGCTTCCTTGGGTCCTGACGGTTGGCAGCCCTGGGTAGGCAACGTAGCCTGGCGGAGATATGTGCTTCATGGAACAACCCTTTCTAGTTGATTCATCTCACACTTCTATACAAATTATATATATTTAGATGCATGTATGTGGATTTTGGTGCATTTAGCCGTGTTGAGAGGGGGATAATTGAACGGTGGAGGCAGGGAGGTGAGGTGTATCAAGCTGCCTCTACTTCAAATTCGACGATGCATCAACCATCAATCCCCCAGCATGCTGGCATGGAGGCCACGTAGAGGAGAGACACAGAGACAAGGAGAATGTGGTCCAAAGGGGAGCAGAGAGTTATAAGTCGATCTGTCAATATGGAGGTGGAGCCCACCAGCAGAGGAATAAGGGGTGACGGAAGTGTGGCAGGTGGGTGGTAGAGAGAAAGTAAGAGAATCCGAAAATACATGGATATACAGGGAGAGAATGAAAGAGATATGGCTCAATTCACTGTAAAATGTTTCTTTTTGGGAACCTGCACACAACGATACTGTATACATACAATTGTTAAGCCGTACAAAGGATGGGAAATACTATAACACTGTAATCAAAGCATCTGGTAATGAGCACAAAACCAAGCAGGTTCAGGTCTTTTATCCACAAACATTGAACTAAAAATACGGTCCTGCAAGGCTTCACGTTCAGCAAGTTCTATTTTTAATGACAAACATTATTTTATAACTATAAGTCCTCACTACTAACTGTTTTTCCTATTCTCCAATGACTTTAACTGGGGTAATTTTACAGATCTAACTCATTAGCAACAGTAATGTTTTTTTTTTTTTTAAGAATTATTTGTTTGGCTTTTTCTGCCTTTATTGATAGTTCAAGTGGAGACTGACAGGAAAGAGGAAGAGAGAGATGGGGAGAGACATGCAGCAAAGGTCGTAGGGATCGGGACTTGAACCCGCGACTTTTTCAAGGTTGTTAAGCCCGATGCGCCTGATTGCCGTTTCCGCTGCCTTTGGCTTAGCTTTCGAGGAAATAGGATAACGTATAGAATCGATTTACACACGCTGCCCGTTGGGCAGAAGCAGGCAGTGTTAATGCTCATTCCTTCTGCCAATAAATGGGATATATAATACCTTAGAGGTAAATGGCTGCAAAAAAAAAGTAGGATGAATTGAGGACACAGGTCACAGAATTAGATCCACTAACCGAATAGATTACTTGGACTGAAGGAAAATGTCAAAATATTTAATGTTTGAAATAAAACAGCCAGGTCATCTATCCACCTGGAATATCCAGTGGAAGACAATTGTTGTTAAAGTGAGGTATTAATAAGGAATAAGCGAGGGGGTAAATTTATGATGCACACCATCAGCAACGCAATCTGATAATATGCTTTACCACGATTTCAGCTTGTGTGACGGACAGACATTTTTATAATAACGTTTGTGTCCTACAGACACTAACGAACGGACATATGTATGTTTAATATGTTAGTGTTGTATATGGCTCGGTGCAATGCGCCACCAATGCCCTGATAAGACAAACACACCCAAGAGCGCACAGATTGGGCGCAGGTACATTTGGTCCTAACAAAACATGGGCGCTGGGCATGAAAATGACAACTGCGTTAGTTGTTAACTCATTGAGTGCCATTCACGTGTTTTACCGCTATGGTGCAACGTGCCAATCACGTGTTTCACGTGTTTTTGAAAAAAAATAGTAATAGGGGTCATGTGTACTGATTTGTGTGATGTTTGGACAAAATCTGTAGGAGTAATATTAAAACATGGGTGTTTCCTGGTGGCGCTATAAAAGGCTGATGTGAAAAATGCAGGGCAGAGGTTTTTCCTTGGCCTCTAGGGTGTGTGTGCAAAGTTTCATACAGTTTCACATCGATTGGGCCAACGGTGCCGGAGATTAGCTGTTCACAGACGGACAGACACACACACACACACACACACACACACACACACACACACACACACACACACACACACACACACACACACACACACACACACACACACACACACACACACACACACACACACACACACACACACACACACACACACACACACACACACACACACACAGGTGGACAGGGGGCAAAACATAGTGCCTTCGGCCTGGCGGAGACAATAACTGTGCAGTATTAAGTTACACAAAACATTTTACACACCAGATTTTCTCCAGGTGAAGGAGCAAGATAAACAACGTGCCAGTAAGAGTATGACCAATTTATGTGACAGAAATTGCACCAAGGGGTATTCCTCACATCCCCAGGCATCATGTTAAGTGAATGACACATCTGACAGGAGGATAGGGATATGTCTTCACCCTGCACTCTGTTTGTTTGGAAAGGAATTATCCCAGAATGCTATAAGGCTCGTCCATAGACAAAATACCTGTGATAAGAATAAAACATGGACTAAACATAGAAACCACAATGATACAATAAAATAAACTAATTAAATCAACAAATTTACTGTAGGTAATCTAAGCCTATAAGGGACAAGTCCCTATAAGGGACATCCTCGGGAACGATGTTTCCAAAACATCCGAACATACAGTATCATTTACTTTCTCAGTTCTAGTCTTTTTTGTAAATGTCACCCCAATACGGTGGTGTATGACCTCAGACAAAATGGTCACTGTGTGAATATGGTCCATGAAAGAACTATTAAATACAGTTTAACTGGAAGACGCAATACATATCCAAAGCATAACCTAATCCAAGGATCACAAAACCCAAACACAACCAAAAAGCACTCATTATCCAGTGACATATTCTTGATAATAGTACAGCATTTGATAATTATAATAACTCCAAATAAACAATATTTTAACCTGTGCCTGATTCCAACTAACAATCTTAATGAGTAATTAGCGCACACAACTCAAGAGGATCAGATCACACTGGACTTGGACAGTGTGATCTGTCTCCAGTTTTCCAACAGGAGTGAATGTGAGGAGGACTAACCTTCTCCCCCAGAGCCTTCAGGCTGCCCAGGAAGCGTGGCCAGAAGTCCCGGAAAAGTGGCCGGTCAATCTTCTTCAGGCTGTCCTTGGTGCTGGCATCCACACTCACGTACAGCTGGGTGACTGGCACCAAAGTCCTAAAGAAATAAAGACTTTGGTTTAATGTCTCAGCAAGAATGACACGTCAACCTAAGTGATACCCTGTAGCATATTTCACAGGTTCTGGACTCTTTTTTTTTTCATATGCGACTTGGTTTCAGATATAGTTCTCAGAACCAAATGTTGACCCTACTCAAGAGGTTTTACAGTGCACAAAGACACCTAGCGAGTGTGGTTAACTATACATGTTGTGGATGAGTATCAAATGATCCTCAACAAAAATAGTCAGAGACACAGAGAGACTGCAGCAACGCACAGAATAGACATGCCTTTAGAAAATAGAGAGAGAGAGAGATCTAAAGTAATAATTTAAAAAAAGCAACACATACTGTATCTGAAAAGTGAACTAAAGCTGTACAGTATATGCCAGCTACAACAAAAAGAGAATGCCCTGCTAATAGATACTGCCCATTCCAACAAGAAATCACTGAATCAAGTAAGCACACACAGCTATTTACAAGTTTGTTTTAAAAGCAACTGCAGGAGATCTGTGCTCAGTGTTTGGGGTATATTGTTAGGATGCATATAAAAGATTCAGGAGAGACTAAAAGGATACAAGCAATAACTTTTCAGTCTCATCAATATGTGCAGTGAGAAAGTGGCAATAAAGGGTACTTTTTACAACCCGACTGAAAACCGGTGAGAATTTGGGATTTCTGTATATCTGGTGAATCGCCCTTGGTGTGTTTGTGTGTGTCTGTGCGCGCACGCACACGCACACGCACACACACACACACACACACACGTGAAGACTTGAGAGTTTCCAATCAAAGTAATGTCTCGGGTGTCAGACTCAATAAATTCAGACAGCTCGTCTCTGACTGGATGGCAGACAGTACCAAGATGATGGATGGCTGCTGTCCTTGCCTTTGCCTGTTCTGATGGCCCAGGGACAGTCAGCATATGACTGCTGAGGCAGCCAAAGATATTGTGACACAGCAGGCAGACATGACCCACCATGAGGTGCGAAGCATATGGTCAGATTATAGGTCAAAAGCCTGCTTCGTGACACATTGTGCGCTTGTACAGTAGATTGGCTATTTTCGGTGAGCAAGTATAAATTAAGCAACACAGCATGATGAATCTGAACGCCAGGTGGATATCAGAGTACATAGTGACTCCTTGGCCTTTCATTTGTATACAAAATAGTCACATTTATACAGATATTTAATAATGAAAATAATTATAAATTACAGGAAGATTTAATTCAGGATGGAGGAAGGGTTAAAAAAGATATTAAGTCTAACATAAGTAAAAACATACAGTAATTGCGAATTGACTAAGAATTTTCCAATGCCTCTTTTAGTTTTTCCATTTTATTTCTTCTATTTTTCTTTTTAAATGCCTTTTATGCCTAGATGAGGAGGAATCCCTTAGGCTAAATCCAAGCACACTTCAGACGAGTAGGATAAGTCTTTAATGTCTTTTAGAGCATAATGTAGCAAAATTAAACCATTCCAAAAAGTCATTCTAAGGACGTCGACCGGTTTCGACCAATGGGGTTCTTCCTCAGGGTGTGACTAGAAGCCTTTTCAATATTCCTTTTTTTTTTTCTTTTGTGGGCTTTTATGCCGTAATAGAGAGGACAGTAGACTGATAGGAAATAGGGAGAGAGATGGGGAGCAAAGGTCGTCGGGAACGGGATTCGAACCTGCGACACGCTGTCAGGTTTGCATCGCAGCCTAGGGTGCCTGGACCGCCACGCTGCGGCCCAGGCCTTCAATATTCCTCATGTAAAGTGCTTTACAATAAACCTGCCTTGTCTTGATGAGTTCAGCATTATGTTAAAGGAGCTTGACAATGATGAAATGAGAATGTATTTACCAACAAGATGATCATTCCAAAACTGAGAGTAACAAATTACTAGTTGCATGCAGTATTATGGCTGTTTTTGGCTCTGTCTGTTACACAATAATGTGGCAATATACTGTCCCCAATTCTTGAAAGTTGCATAAACAAAAGTGTAGTCTTCAACTGTGCATGGTTGATTATCATGCTAGGAATAATCATATTATATGACTATTCTAGCATGATTTACCTCAACCCAACTGCATTCGTGACATTTCCAAGGAAAATCCCCACACCCGGAATCGCTGTTATTGATTGAGACGTGCGGAGAGGGCACTTGTTTTGGTTAATGTTAATGTTTTTGTAAATCAGCTGCTCGCCGTGGGCACTCACTCGCCAAGTGGCTCACTCGCTTTGGCACACCTCATGACTCACAAGCCTCAAAAAGCCTTGCTGTTGGCCCGCCTGCCTTGCTCTCAAGTGATTAAAAAAGTCATACATTCGTTGGGAAAGATTGCACATACTGTATGCAAAACATGCGCTCGCCAAGAACATTTCCTTGGGAATAGCATACATGCAACCCAACTACTACACCCAAGTAGGAACTTAGCCTGGAATGACTCATAATGTGTCCATTTTGGTTAAATTTGTACACACTCACAGTTACAAATGGATAAATGAACACTGAGAATTTTATTGTGTAATTATACATTAGGTGCTTCTTTTAATGTGATTAATCTGAGAACGTTCGATTTCACTTTCACGGCTGTAGTGGTGTGTGTTTTCTTGTCTATCCTCTCCTTCTCTCCCCAGGTACTGCCCTTCCCCCTCTCCCCTCGCTGAGCTACAGGGAGTGAGTGATTGAGCAGACCAGGCTCAATCAACTCATCACGGCTTGACTGTTAAAAACCTGGAGATTGGGAAGAGCACACAGGGCCACTGGGCCATTCGGCTCTCGGCAGTGAGGAGCTGCTGTCTATCTGCTACAGCCAGTTGTAGGTGCACCGGTACTCAGTGACTCTCTTCATGAGAGTGTGTATTTTTGTTGCGTTGCAGAGTGTATATGAATATATACGTAGTATATACAGTATATAAAAACACACACAAAAAACACAAACAATAAAAGCACAAAGATAACTTCAAGAACAAAAGAAGCAAAACAACCAATCCCCAAAATAACAGAGTCTTCCATACCCTCATCAGAACCTGCCTTCCAACCATGACAGCTGTCAGGATAAAATTTGCATAGGGTCTCTCAGTAAGTAAAGCCTTGGACAAAAGAGAAACTACCTGTCAAGTCTAAAATACATTTGTGAACTACTGGACTTGTTTCCAGAACCTTTCAATTGAAGGGAAGTTTGAAGGGAAGCCCTCCATGAACGCAAACATAAACTAACAATAACACAAAATATTAAGAGTATAATAAATATTGCACACATACCAACACTGCCAAGGAAACATTCTGCAATCTACAACAAGAAAGAAGAAGCAAGCTACAAAGGACTAATCAAAAGGGCTACACTTCAAATAACACATTGTAACGCGTCCATTCACCACCAGTGGTACATGGCTAATCACAGAAGCGCTTGTATTTGTGTTATTGGATGAGCCTAATTCTGATCACGCCCATGCTGAAAATCAGGTTCAGATCTCTCTGCCATATTGGTTTAACTGCATTAGACACTTCTCAGAAGATCTTAGAATAATAAAATGAAGAATTGTGTCCTCCTGTCCCATATAATATGCCATCCAGCAACAGCATGGGCCTGGGGAGACCTCTTAACACATTGCCTGCCAAGAACGCATATGCGTTCTTTCAAATCCATCACTTGCCTCCCAAGAACATATGCGTTTTTATCTTTTTCTTTTTTTTCCACAAGAGGGCGCTCTAACACAACTTAGGAATGATCCCTCGACGCTGTTTGAAGGAATGGACGGATGTGACGTCATCCCAAAAAACATCCTTTCCGTCCACTCCTATATTAGGATTTGTAGAAAAACACTTCTAGCTCGGATTCTTTCTTTTTTTTTGTGAAAACCAGACATTTTCAACCGGTGATCGCTCCAAAATTACATACATAAAGTCAATGCAAAGGCATTGTGAATAAGTGAACTGGGCGACACGAATGTGTGCATGAACATTCATGGTCAATCAAATATTTTGTTTGTTAGTAGCTAGCCCTCCAAAAAAACATTTTCAATTAATTGTAAATCGATAAAGTTAATCGATTACATTCTTAACAGCAATTAATCGATTATAGATTAATTGTTAACATCCCTAGTGTACACAAAGCCCTGGCATACAAGGTTATAAAGGCTTTTATGCATTTTTCATACAGTATGCGTTAGGTGCAAAATAGGATCTACTTCAAGGACCTATGCCTGTTCTGAATAGCAGTCAGACACAGCAAGGCAGAAGGAGAATTGGTGACAGGCAGTCAGCCACACGGCCGTGTGACAATTTGCAATGTTATTCGTGAGATTGTAAGGCTCTGTACAGCTCAGACCTGGCTTTGAAGATTGAGAGTGCAATGAAAATCACAATAGTCAGCAATTCAAATTAAGCAATGACAACTAAAGCTCCACCGTGTATGCCACAGTAACTAAAGTCCTTTGAAAAAAAATGTTCCTGCACTATTATCTATTTTAATATCTCAAATAACTGAAGGCAGGCAAGGCATGTTTTCACCCCTGCGTGTAGTCCGCTGGACTAAATTATGTTAAACAAGAATTAATTGGATAACATATCCAATGTACAAATTGAAAATAAAGGTGCTTACCCCCACGCCCCAAATGTTAACTCTCGCTACGGGGTAGCAGTTTAATGTAATAATCCATATCTTTCAATAAAGAAGTGTTTTAATGCCGTCTGTGGCCGAACGCCATTTTTTCACCCTCGTTTACTTCCTGTTTACATTGAGTGTAATTCCGGGTTTCACCAGATGGGCGTGTCACTACCGCCCATTGGGAACTTCCGACAGAATCGGCTGGTCTAGCTGTATTCTACAGCTAGACCAGCGTTATAGACTGGCTACATGAAGCCACACTGTTACTGGATTTTGAATTATCCCACTCCTCCACCCTCACGTAAACATAAATAATGCTAAAATGCAAAAGAAAATTGGCAAAAAAAACCTGATATACAAATACACAGCATTTAACTGCATGTTGTGACCCTACCTGATTTCCTGGGGGAACTGTGCATTGGTGACGAGGAAGCTGGAGATGCGATGGGTATGAAGGAGGCGGAGGAAGGCATTGATTTCAGGATACATGATTGGCTCACCCACAAGGGACAGGGCACAGTGTTTGACAGCCATGCCTTCCTCATAGCGTTCTGGGATCACTCCAGGAACACCTGGAGACAGAAATGTCAAATGAAGTTCAATTTGACGCAGATTCTACAAATTGACAATATGACACTTGTAGTATTGTGTGCAGTTGCATGAATGTTAGCCACTCCGTCCTTCTAGAAGTCACACAAATCTGTATGTGTGTGCACGCGTGCATGTGAGTGAGTGAATGAGTCAGAATGAGACTGTGCCCCTGCACAGTCTATTAAAAAGCACAAAGCTTTTTAAAAAATAAGTCTGCCTCATCCAGGCAGTTGGCCAGGAGACACTTGGAGTGGTAGTTGGGACAAACGCAGTCAGTGGAGCAAACGCAGTCCGCACCAATAATATTTACGATTCTGTCCCTATCGGTACATAACTCGGACGGCGCTGAGTCGACTAGCAGCCCATCGGCTGGTCGACGCGGGCACTCGCGCCTGGAGGCGCTCGGGCGCGTCTCCTCAGCCTCAAGGTCTGCTGAGTCGGCGCGCCTCCGTCATGGCCTATAACTTATAATTATAAATTATAGTGAAAACACATCCTTAAATGGAATTAAGAAATGGTTTTACCTTTAGTCTAGGTAAACTTAATTAATTGCAAAACATGACACCCCTTATTCAAAACAGATGGCGAATGCATTCTTCTCTTTATAGGGCCTACACAGGTAATAAAATTGCCTGTGAGACCTTTATGAATTGAACCTCACAGTCAGCAGTCAGTCAGTCAGTCAGTCAATGAGTGTAAGTGTCCTTTGCGTATCTTGAGAACTGGCCGACCAATCAACCTCAAACTCAGCGTGCATGTCGCAGAGGAACCGAGGGAATGTGGTGCCAGTGTGAAGTCTGTGAGATCACAGACAGACAGTCGGGTACATGGGGTGCTCTGACAATACATTACGCAATTTATTGCATGCGTGTGTGTGTATGCGTGCATATCTGTCCTTCGCGTATCTTGAGGACCGACAAATCAATCGACTTCAAACGCGGTGTATGAAGGACCCGAGGGAGTGCGGTGCCCATTGTGAAGTCGGCCGGATGGGCAGTTGCCAACAATGCCAAGAAGTGAAAACTTGACCAATATGCCCAAATATGGGCATACTGTACGTACAGCATATGATCTCTCTTTGTATGTCTTTCTGTTCCCCTTGTGTATGTTGTTTGTGTTTGTTCGTTATGCCCATAATTATTAGAGATCCCCGATTACATCAATTTGATGTCACAGTACTCCAAGTACTGACAACGGGTACAACGTGTATTCCGACAATGGGTGCAACAGGTACAACGGGTTTGAATGAGAAGGCAGTCCCTACGGGCATCGTTCTCAACAGGCATCGGCAAGGTTTCAATTAGTCTGTTACCTCATAGCCTCGGTCCCAGCCTCACTCATCTGCGAAGAGAAGAGCCTAAAAGAGACCTAAAGCAGCGAGTGTCTAGGAAGTCCTGAGTGGACAGGATTTCAGTTTCCCCCGGAAACAATATTTTTTGGCCAATCACAACACTTGTTTCATTCACTGAGAATGTTAACAGATTTGTAAAGCATCGACGTCATTTCCTTGGGCGGTACTTCCGCCAAATTCAACCATTTCCGGTTGTCAACTTCCTAGACAACCAACATCCCAGGTCTTGCCCAGCGTGGTTACCTCATGAGAAAGAACAGAACGGCCAACAAAAAAAACTGAGTGAAATGAAAGTTTGCTAACAAATACGAGTGAGAAAAAAGAAAAACGTGTGCAGAATGGGAGAACAGAGGGAAGAAGAGAAGAGAAGAGGGGATAAAGAGAAAACACTTCCTTAACTCCTAAAACAAAACTTCTTTGTTTTGGGAGGCTGGCCCACATACCAGTCCCTCTCTCTTTCCCTGCATCTCGCTCTGCTTTTCCAGTGGGTGGTCTAGGTCTCTCTCTAGCACCCACTGCACTGATTACAGTGGATCTACTGGCAGGGCCTGCTGGCTGTGGTTAAAATGTGCTTATCAACACACATCCCACCATCACACATTCCGCAGCCTTCAGCCTGCTCCAGGAGGCGTGGGCGAAAGATGTCTATTACAAAAACAGAGAATGGAATCCAAAAATACAGAAGTCAAGCTATAAATTGCACTGAGACCACTGTACTGCTGGTTTGAATGAAGTCATTCATTTAATGAACCAAACTGAAAAGGAAAGATAATTTAACATATTCAGAGATGATGCTGATGTTTGTCTCTACATTTTTGTAAGTGGTGGTTATTATCATTAATCTGGCCCGGACCACAATGTAAGCATGAGAGACAGGCAGCGTGTCGTGGGTTCGAGTCCTGATCCCGACAGCCTTTGCTGCGTGCCACTCCTCTCTCCCCGTTCACAACTAACTACACTTCACTATCAATAAAAGGCATAAAAAGCCCAAAAATAAATTGTTAACTGATAAGTTTGAGTCACCAAAACCCTGTAAGGTTGCAGAGGGCTCTTATTGGTCAGTTTTTTTTATAAAAGAAATTAGGGTAGTGCCTAAACCAAGGTTAACCAATACAAGCGTCCTGCCTGGTGATGAATAAATAAAGCTCTTTGAGAGTTGTATGTTTAAATAGGAAGGACATTGGAATAGCCAGAGAATAAACACATTTGTAAAGCCCAAAAGCCTACGGCATAAAAATTAATGGACAATCATGAGAATTTAATGAGAATTGAATTCCTATTTCAAGTACTGTACATGCACTCAATATAGATTTTTTTTCCAGTAAAATTTCATGTCCTTCTTACCATTGTCAAATAGTTAAACATGGTTAGATTCATAAATAACAATTCAGAGCAATGTCTCTTTAAAGACAGAATTGTGACTAGCACCTCACACTAGGTTGTGGTTCAAAGGCAAATTAAACCGCACATAAAACGACATTGTACATTGCTCTGGCTCCTTCAACTCATCTCCTGGAGAAATCCCACTTCATTATTTGTTCATAAGAACCAGCCACTTCCAGCAGTCTACAATACCGTATCTACAATACGCAGTGTCAGAAACCTCATTAAAAAGGTACAGTATATCGCGTATTGATATTACCTACAGTATGTGAAATGTAGCACTCCCACTTGAATTGCTACACAGTGAAATCATCAGTGATAATGTATCCGTTTATAACTCAAAATGTAACCAAATGGATCCTTATGTGCCCATCTGGTTAGAGTTCATTTGACACTGAGGATTTTACTGTGTAGCTACGAGCTAGCGGTCCTCCAGAGGCCCTCTTTCCTTCTCCAAAGTAGATACAGTAGCTGATATAAAACTCAAGTCTATACAGCAAGGTCATGGAACACTATTAACACTAGTGTCCTGTAGCAATGTGAACATGTGGGATGGAGACTGATGTCAGGCCTTACCAAATGTCCTCTGGATCTCACCTGCACAAAGACACTGGCTTTTAAACATTTAAACCTTATATACAGTGTGTGACCGGGGTCTCACAGGAGTGTATAGTATACTTGGTCCCGCCCTGAGCTTATAGATTTTCACAGAATGGCCAGAATAGGGATACTAGGGAGTCAACATATACAACAACAAACAAAAAACATTCTCCATGTTTTACGACACACAATTTATAATGTGCAAACCAACAGCAACTTTTGGATTGGACATTCCATTATTGAACGTGTCAAAACACGGTTTCCCTGTGCCCAGCCGAGGGTTAAATGTTTGTTTGAAATAGTCACTACAGTATAGTTGATCTTATCGACACTCCAGTATATTCAGATTCAAGAGGGTTTAATTGTCACACTCTACAGTTACAAGCAGCGAAATGTTGGTGTGGCATGCTCCACAACCTGTGCTAACAATAATAATTACGTACAATATTATAACAAGATTGTTACCACACCATCTATCTACGGGAAGACGGAAGCAATATAAAATTGCAGTTTTTTTTGTAGGGAAACTGCAGTCCAATTAGTCCAAGGTGCCGGGGAGAGAGGAGCATCTTTCACTAGTCCTTCAAAGCACTTCATGACCACTCAGGTCAGCGCTACCGGGTAGACGCAGTAGTTGTTCAAGGCAGGCAGACTAGAGAGGTTCAGATTGTTCACCAGTGCAGCATTAGCACTCTGATCGACGGGTGCTTGTCGCTAGTCTGTGATTTCTCTTAATCCCTGCCACACTCATCGTGAGCCCCTCTGTTGGAATTGAGATTCCACTTTGTCCTGTCCTTATAACGCTGCGTTGTGTCATCTATTACCGGCTTTTTGCACGCCACCCCATATCTCCAGAAACCAGTCCTGCGTTATAGGCAGCAGTGCACACTTTCAGACCCATTGACATCATTTCCAGAGCTCTGTTGAAACATAGTCCAATCTATCTAACCCAAAGCATCCTGCAGAGAAAGTTCTGTCTCCGTGCTCCAGTGCCTATATTCATATTCTCTTACGTTGTTACCACTTCACGTTTCATTTTTGTTTGTATTCTGTATTAGGATGATGGCATGATCTCACTTTCCAAATGGAGACAAGAAGCCTTGTATCCATCCTTAAACAGACTGTAACAATGGTCTAATATCCAACAAAATCAAGCTTCAAAAGACAATTGAAGACACATCAAGCATCCCAAAGGTTGTAAGGCACACGTTGTAGATAGGTAGCCAGTGTTGACACGTTGTCAATAACACTGGTACGTGTATACAGTATGTGCACGTGTAGGCGTGCAAGTGCACACATGAGTACACGCACGTAGCCAGGCACATGCATGTATACATACATACGCAGGCACAGGTACACATGCGCGTGCAGGCACACGCGCTCACATGCACATTTATAGTTATTATTAGTTATTATTATTATTATTTTATTTTCATTTATTTTGCAAAGAAAGGAAAGGAATTGAAGGTAGATATTTTTATTTTGTTTCATTTTATTCTTTCCTGGGAACTGGGGTTCTGGGGATCAGTAGCATATGATAACGATGTGTCAATGTTTTGTAATATCTTGTTTAATGTCATGTCATTAATTTTATGTGTGGAAGATTAGCTGTTGTTATGCATCAACTAATGGGGACCTAATAAACTCATTACACTCACTGTGTGTGTGTGTGTGTGTGTGTGTGTGTGTGTGTGTGTGTGTGTGTGTGTGTGTGTGTGTGTGTGTGTGTGTGTGTGTGTGTGTGTGTGTGTGTGTGTGTGTGTGTGTGTGTGTGTGTGTGTGTGTGTGCGCGTGTGTGTGTCAGACTAAATCATTCATGACACAATGTGAGAAGAGTGTGATGAGCCGACAAAGCCAAAACATCAGCCGCATTGTACGTTTTCTCTTACCTTCATTAGAAATGAGATGTGACAGGTATAGAGACATAAAAAGAGAGAGAGTGAGATCCATTAGCTGTAGTAACACCGACCTCTGAACTGGTGGATCATGTTCTGGTGTTTCTCCATGGCCTCCTGCAGGATGGTCTCAGCAGGGTCCATCTTCCAGCGCCACTCCGTGCCCACTGGGTTAGTGTGGTGTCTGGTGGCAGGAAATCAGAGTTGGCCATGTCCCTTTATGCTAATTTCAAACTGCTTCATCCTCAAGGGCCTGCCCCTTAGGAGCTCTAGAATTAAACTATCGTTCTGACAGATTTTTTTTCATTGCAAATTGAAACTCTGTCTTGAGAGATTAGGGATACACTGACACCGCCTGTTGTTTCACTGCTCAATAGTGACTCTTCAGTGTTGGTCTATATCCAACGTTCCCTGTAACATGCGCGTGTGCGTGGCCGTGCACGTGCCCGGAATGTGCCGCACAGAACAAATTTGTGTTGTAGTTGTCATCTGTTTAAATTAACGGTGGATTTTTTTATTAATCCCGTGATTTGGAATAAAAAGTCAACGGGAGCGGACGAGAGCGGGAATCAGGACAACAGACCAGTATTTATATCAAACAGAAACAGCAGAAATAAACGCTACCAGTCACAGACTGTTTTTGACTTGCATGTCAAAGTACAGAACACGCCCATCTCTTACTGAAGCTTGATCTACAAGCCTGCAACGTGGCGCAGATGCAACACGTTGTAGTCTTTGAGATCTACTGTGTTCTGCGCGCGACAGTTATACGACTAGTCATAAATCAGGCATGAGATGGAAGACGCAGCAGTGTTTATATCGAACCAGCAGTGGGGAGAGGGGAGGAGATCAGTTGATCAGATCCATGGACATGAAACAAGTGTCAAAGTGAACTCATATTATCCTCCAAATGTGAGGAGATTGTTAACAAAATGTTACACAACGTCCATCATATTGAAGTGGTTTGTTTGGATTTCTCAAAAGTGACTTTGGTCTTTGTAACAAGACTTGAGTTGAGAAACACAACAACTGTTTTCTATAATTACTGGCTTAAAAGTTCCCCATTGACCCGAGGTCTGAGAGTATGAAAATATTTACCTTTAGATGTTATAATCAAATATATATTATTTTATCACAAAATATATTGTAAACCAAGCCCGGCCCGTTTGCACAGTTACATTTACATTGATATTGTATTTTTATATCAATAAATATTCTATAGTTTAAATCAGTGATTCTTTTTTAATTTCAAGGACCCCCAGTTTGATATACATTAGGCCACATATCATCCATTTGATACGATTATTATTTCTGGGACCCCATGTAAAATCCTCAGTCTGAGAATGGACACATTAAACGAAATGGACCCTCACAGGTCCATTTGGTTCGATGTGTACACTCTCAGAGTTACAGACCCATAAGGGTCCATTTGGTTCGATGTGTACACTCTCAGATTTACAGGCCCATAAGGGTCCATTTAGTTCCATACACTCACAGAAGTACAGACCCATAAGGGTCCATTTGGTTCCATTTGTACACTCTCAGTGTTACAGACCCATAAGAGTTAAATTAACACTGAGGATTTATATTGGGGTCCCAGAGATAAAAATCTTATTAAATGCAGGTCATTGGCCAAATTGATATCAAATTGGGGTCCTTGAAATTTAAAAACGGTGAGAATCACTTTGTTAAACTGTAGAATATAGTTCATTAACATTAAAAAAAAACTAAACATTAACTGTGCAAATATGGCTTTGTTTAGAATATACTTGCGATAATGTGATAATATATTGTATAACATCAAAATGTGAACTTTTAACTTTAACATTAGAGGTGGACTGCATGGGGAGGGAGACGATTCTCCCATTGCGGGACATTGCAGGACTATTATGTATGTATATGTGTACGTTGGCACTGTACAGTACACAATATACTTCTATATATACATATTCTGTTGGGCTGCCTGTCTTTTATTCATCATAATGCCTGTCACTTCTCAGCCAGTGCTAACCTTCTTTAGACATATTGCCAATGTCAATGTCAGCATGTCAATGCATTGTTATAATGGAGTCTCAGGATTTATCACTTTTGCTCTTTATGTAAGGCATAAACAATTTAAAATGTGTGTGTGAACACACAGCAAACATGTATTCCTCTATACGTGTTCACATATAATACTGGATAATAATAATACTTGTCATAATCTAAGGGTTCGACTGGTGGTGTCAAGGTGGCCATAGTGTACCCAATGTACACGTCAGATGTTGCTCAGTAGTTGCTGAAGTACCGCTCAGGGGGTTTGAGTGTTTGCTCAGACCGATGAAAAATTAGAGGGAACATTGTCTATATCCATTAAAGCAATGAGTCAGAGCAGTGCTCAGTATGTGTTGCTACTTAAAGTCAATTAGTTACAGTTAGTTTGTAATTACTTATATGTGAAAAGAACAAGATAACTTAAGTGTTAATATCAAATTGAGTTATGTTATGAAGTGAAATCCAAAGCTGAAAATGAACCATGAAAGCCATTTGGAGCTCACCCCAACAGTTTAACTACACATTTCTTCCTCTACTCAGATATTCCCATCAACTTCATACTGAATAGGTGAGTTAAAGCAGGGTGTGGCAGCCACATAAAACCCCTCACTGTCCTAAAGGCAGGTTCATGCATTCTGTGGTCTGACACAAGCCTGACTGTGAATGCTTTTATAATGAACAAGCCAGACAAGCCAAAAAAAAGACACAATACTGTATAAAAATTCATCTAAAATCAGCCAGTGATGGCCAACGCCATTTCAGCTACAGTAATGCCTTTTGTGTCTGATTGACTTGCCATAAACTAGTTTACTCAGTTTATCACATACACAGACACACAAACTGCCATTGCCAATCCAATCCAATGTAGTGCCACACTTAGGGCTAAAGGCCCACGGGACATGGGTGACAATACCACTTTTCCATGTCATCCCAGATGGATCACCCAAGAGAGAATGGCATATCCTTAGCGGCAGCATACACTGTCCGCATCATTTCACAATGTTCTGCACAGTTAATATTTGAAAGGGAATTTGAGGGCGGGTGGCATGTTCTTTCGCCCTGTCTCGCCTATGTCATAATGAATTAGGCCTCCACCTTTTCTGCCTCCCCATTATGCACGGTATTAGCGTTCCATCCCTTAATCACCAACATGGTTGAGAGAGAAAGCATTACTCAATGACAGTGATTGATTTTAATTAGCAAACATGAAATAAAGGGGTTCGGTTAGGGATTTATATACTGCAGGTACAGTAAGTACGGAAAGGGAACAATACACTACATCCTGGTTTATTAAACTATGTGAGGAGGACAATTTTTGGGGTCTGGATCTGGGTTGTGCAGATGAATCAATCAGCCATCAGTGTTGGCCAATAACGTAATTGTGAGCTGATGCGTCCAGTCAAGTGCTGAGGCACAAAAGTCAATCTCTTGTCCATTCGACAGCCACCTACCTCCAGCAGAAGACACACTTGTTAGCGCAGGCCAGGCTGGGAGTTGTCTCCATGCAGCGGTGAGACTCGATGCCATAGAAAGTGTGCTTGTAACAGCCTCCTCTGCCTCGTAGCATAGACTAACATGAAGAAACAACACACTTTGTTGGATTTGTGGATTTCATTTGTAACAAAAGTATGTTGTATGTAAAACAGTATGCTGCAAAGCGTTTGATACACTACCTTGGTCCAGCGGCAAAGTTTCACTCCTGAGTGACTTCCAATTAGTTTGTAGCCTGCACAGATAAAGAGAAAAAGTCATTAAAAGAAAACTGTCAAAACAACTATCAATCAACAACTATTAACCAATGTGTAAATACAGAGAGAGTGCTGAAATTAATAGCTATTTTATTTTATAGAGAATGTTCTACAAGACAACGCCAATCAAAAAACATGACACCAAACACCCCAGAAGCCTTTTATGTCTGCATGTACAGTCCAACTAAGGGGGAGGAAAAGGCAGTGGGACAATGTTTTGGCAATGCTCATCCAGCTATATCTGATGGACATAATCTAATCAGGCGCCTTCGGGTACGGTGCGGTATGTCGTCTAAAATCGGCCTTTGGGTACGGCGGCAGTATGTCGTCTAAAATCGGCGGTAGTGAGGGTCATCATTACACGTACTGTACTTGTAAATGAGAAAACAGTAAGTCATTCACGTGAACAGCATTTTTGCATGATTCTATAGCGACCTAAGGGCCAAGACTTGAGATATCCTGTAGTAGACTCTCAGTTACATCTGAGCTGGTACATTCACATTCTGTAGCATGTCTACAGAAGCAAGAGTCAAGAATGTGTACAAATACGTGTGCAAGCATCTTCTTGACACATACAGTAACACGTTTGCAATTATGGATTTCATTCATTATTCTTTAGTGAATCTATAATTATAATTATGAATACAAATTTAAATTTAGGACAGCGACAGAAAATCAACAACTTCACTGTGCAAACTGCACTGACTGGACGTAGTCTGAAAAATCATGTAAGCCACCATTTCCTTGTTATGAGTCATGACATGTAATCAGTTTATTCATTACATTTTCATTACACTCATTCATTACACTACCCTTCCTCTTCACCTTGCCTACTTGTTGTTAACTAGTTGTACAAGCTCTTGTTTTATTGTATTATTGGATCTTGTTTATTTGATACACTTATGGTTTTAGCTCATTGCTCATTTGATTTTCCTATTTGTCTCATCTGTTTAAGAAAGTAGGTAGCTGATATATTGCACTTTTACCTTAGTGCTAGGTATACTCTTAGTTGCTTGTTTTAGAAGAGAATGCATTTAAGACTTCTGGTGATTAGTAGTTTCGTTCCCTACCTATGTTGAATGCACTTAATGTAAGTCGCTTTGGATAAAAGCGTCTGCTAAATGACTGTAATGTAATGTAATGTAATTTTCTGTGTGCTTTTATATTCCCATCCCCAGTACCAACATGGTTTGGGCATTTATAATGCCCAAACTTATCCAAGGGCTTGATGTGCCTGTCCGAGGTTGGATAATACAAGGGCAATGACAACTGCCTGGTAATAGCCTTAAGATGAGAAAATAGCATTTGATCAACACTTTAAGTTAATAATTTACATTACTGTCAACGAGGAACTCTTCAGGCAAACAAAATGGTAAAACACAGTGTGTGGAGGTCACTGTTTTCTACTGTTTTAGTTCCTTTGGACACAGACAATGTCTTGTCTTCTGTGAATTCAAAACATCTGCATCCACCATGTTTGGCAGCTGTTTCGTCCATGTTTGACATGGCAAGTTCCTTAAGTAGCAAGTCGCTGGTGGTGACAGTTCGGCATACAGCGTAGCTTTAGTTGTGCTGATTTTCCAGCTCTAGATAAGATATGGCTTAAGTGTGAGCTGATAGAAGGATGCTTACAGTACGTGATAGTGATTGTTACTGTCGTCTGTCTGAGAAACCTGCTAAAAGAGATATATGCATCTACTTTAACACTTTAGGCAATTCACTGATAGGACTTCATTATTTTTCGAGTGTCTGCTCAAGGTTTATTACTCAATTAGGATCAATAAGTAATGAAGACCGACAACCAGCAACCATAAACTTTTGTCTTATGAAATATTAACAAGGATAAGGAATATTAATGGATCTAGTTCAAATTGAGTTTCACATTTGTTCAAATTGACAGAGGCAATTTTGTATTATATAATGCATTTACAGGCATTAAGCAGACACTCTTATCCAGAGCGACTTACAAATGCAAGATCAGAATAAGCAGAGTAGGGATTGTTGAAGGATTTGATAAGCTTTCCTTGGCACAAAAAGAAATAGAAAAAGTAATGAAAATCGTTTGTCTACATGTGCACATTCTAGCAGAAATAAGACAATTAACAGATAGATCCAGCCAATAAGAGGCCATGTATTTCCACACCCTACTGTAAATATGTAATGTTTTATAAATCTTTAAATTGGACAAAACTAAAAGCAGATTCTGAAATAAGTATATCTGAACTTTTGTGTCCAGCCAGGAATAAAGTAGACACAACCAGCATTTCACATTATTCAACAATGCCTGCAATATATAACAACATTTTCTCCTTCACACTTTCACTTTTAAAAGTGAAGTCGGTTGACAGTTGGTCTGTGAAAATCTTGGTCATAATTCCCCATTCATAGATTGTTATGTAACCGTGGGGATTCATTTGTTGACTACAAATGGCCTGTACTACAGCATTATGTCCTTGTGAATGGACTTAATACAATATAATGTTTATCTGTTCAATCATAGCCATTGTCTCAATACAATATAATGTTCATCTTGCCACATTAATTGACAAGCACACTCATGGAGTGTACACGAGTGTATGTGGAGGGTCTCCAAGCAGACACATGGCCCAACTAACTCCACACTTTCCACAAAAAATCCTCAATATTCTGCCCGTAACATCAGCTGCTTCCCATACTGTTACTGTACTTGCACGATGTACAATTAATATCAAACGCATTATGACCCAATACTATTCAGCTCGCAATTTACTTCCGGATGGTCCGTTTTAACAGCCAATCATCATCATCTGCGACAAAAAGTCAGCACCTTCTTTGACGTTGCCACATCCGTGAAACGGGCAACAAACAAGTGATGCCGTGGTCTATGCAAACGAGCCCAAAAGCGCGCCCAAATAAGCCCAAAATCGCTTATACAAAAGGCAGACCTGGCAACGCAGGCTACGCCAATCATGTACGAGAGATCTACAAGCTATGGGGTATAGACACTATGTGCCATACACCGTATCTTAACAACAACTAAATCGCTAACTCTCATTGGTCGTGTCATGCTTAGGGCAGTTTTCAGACAGCAGCATCGAATACTCGCTCATACAGCTCGCTGTCGCCATCACAGTCAGACGCAGCAACGGCAGGGCTCTGTGATAGTTGTGCGAGCTGAGCTGGACAGCTCGTAACACCTCTCAGAATAATAACATCTCAGATTTATAGCGCTTTTCCAAGTACTCAAAGTCACTTTATGACTTTGAAAACGTAGAGAAACTATTTTTTTACAAAATATGTGCACTATAAATATTCTAAATGGTTACTTTTACCACTATTACCACAATAACAGATAGCTTTACTCCTGTTACTATTTTTAGTTGTCAAAAATAATTTTGATGCTTGACATGTGACTGAAAATATCTGAGCAAAGACTGCATTTTGAAATGAAAGGTTATGTACCCCACTCAATGGGACATTGAGGCAGATGCACAACACTTTGAACTGCTTAAGACACACTTTGCATTTGGCAGTAAATACATGAATATCTTAAAATTACTGTGGCAGTGGGGTATGGTTTGTCATTGCCTATAAGCAGAGAGCCATACCTGTCCTTAACTGGGCTGACTGGTTGTCAGATTTTAAAATATAGTCGAGGCGCTCAAGTGGCGCAGTGGTAAAGTACCTGCCCACCACCACAGAGGTTGTGCGTTCGAATCCACCGTCGTGCATCCGGTTTGTCGAGTGTTTATACGACTACAATGGACCCTTCGCTAAACCCCACCCCAAAAGCGATTGTCCAATGCCAGCTTAGAAATCGTTGTTAGCCTGGCATAGGTCTGGCAAGCTTTTGTCACCTGCCATAGCTGTCAATGTTGCTTCGCCCGCACACACACAATCATTTGCAACAAAATAGCAAGAATAGGAATACCACGATAACGCAATGGGGACTATGAACCACGTACCAAAATCCGTTGGGAGGCAGGAAGCTGAAATCTGCACTTAAACTGCAAGCAAGGCAGCATGGCGGTGTTGTTGAACACATACACAGCTTAACGTCAGGAAAGTTACACGACTCACTCGCCCAGGTGGTGTCAAGGCTACTAATCACCGTAATCGTAACAAAATTCAGAATCACAGCGCTGCCTGTTTCGGATTCTGCACGTTAAAGTATATTCATTCATCATTTGTTTGTCTATTTATTAACTGCTACTGCAGTCTTACCCTGCGGTACATGAAAACTCCGGTTACAGTCATGGATCAACTTCAACCTGGTGTTTGCACTTTCTCCATTTACGGTCCGTACATCTATATAAACGTTCAGATTTCAAATACAAAGTGCTTACCTCATGGCCACGGATGTTACAATTATGCACGGGACTCTCAAAAGTACCCGTATATTCTGTATTGTTCAATAAAAATCATTTTAATCCGATCAGTGGCCATTTTCTCATAATGTATCAGAGTGCAATACACCTACCAACCGATAGGGTCACTCAGTTGAAAGCATGTGGAGAAAATGGCCACCGATCAGATTAAAATGCTTTTTATTGAACAATACGGATGATACGGGTACTTCTGAGAGCCCGTACATACCTGTAACATCCGTGGCCATGGGATAAGCCCTTTATATTTGAAATACGAACGTTTATGTAGATGTACGGGCCATAAATGGAGAAAGTGCAAACACCAGGTTGAAGTTCATCCATGACGGCCGTGACAGTCGACCGTCGTGTATCCATGGCTATTACTCCTTCTACCATTTCCCATGTTTTTAGTTTATTGAAATAATGGCACATTTGTCCAGTGCATAGCCTACTGCAGGCCTTGTTGACTAGATTTAGAAGAGTTTTTGAAGCTCTTGCTCCTGAAATTATCGATTATTTTTAATGGGGAAAAGCCATCATTTAACATGCAAGTCAATGGGTGAGAAGCAGAGTTTGCCAGACGCTGCCAGGCCTGGGTGTGACTAACTTCGCACCACCAGTCACAGAGTGGAGTGGGTGGGGCTTAGCGAAGGGTCCATTGGCCTGTTATCGGGGGAGGGAAGCCGGGCGGCGAGGGTGTCTCTGCATGTATTGCTACAGGCTGAGGCGGCACCTGTCAGCACGGAGTGTTTGAACAAAATGTATGTCATTCAATGTTCTGTGTAATCTGCAAAAAGTGATTGTTAATTCCTTGTATCAATTATGTTTGTATCACCAGTCAAGTATAGGTTGCAAAGTGTTTTAATGCCCCACATTTGCTTTGCAAGTCCTCTGTGAGAAGAAGACAACACAAGGCAGTGGGCTGTCTACAGTAGGCTTGTCTTTAAATTGACAGCAATACTTATAATGTTCATCAATAAAATCCCTTCTTTCAGCAAGGGATTTGCAGAAAAATATATATTTTTACATGAAAGATTATCAACTACAGTGCAACTTTGACGAGTTGGCATTTCAATTTGGAGCCTTGGCTTATGGCAGTGAACTGAATGCCTGCGATTAACCAGTACCACTTATATCCCATAAGGTGGAGGGACAGGAGCATTGTAATTGGCTAGTTAGTGGTTTGATCCCATGAGCCAGATGGACAGGCACCCATGGCTGCGTGATAGTGATATGCAACTGACTTCTGCCAAGACCCGCCCAGACCCGGAAAAGTCGTGCTGTGATTGGCCAGTGGTCACTTTGAGTGACGCCCCCGCAGTCCCCACAACATCATTTACTATTCTGTCCCTATCGGTACGTAACTCGAACGGCGCTGAGTCGAATCAGCAGACCATCGGCTGGTCGTCGCGGGCACTCGGGCGCGACTTCCTCAGCCTCAAGGTCTGCTGATTCAGCGCGCCTCCGTCATGGTCCAAAACTATACTTTATTAGCCAAAAAAAAGTTGTCTGCGGTTGTCGGAAAAAGAGTGCCCTCAGCGAGATTCGATCTTGAGCCTCTGAGTCGGCAGGCTAATGCCTAGTGAGGCACGCCACGAGACCAGACGTAATTTTAGGGTTTTGGTCTGTATTAGACCAGGGGTCTTCAACGTTTTCAGCCCAAGGACCCCTTGGCTGAGAGCGATAAAGCAGGGACCCCCATTATATATTGTATTGAATATTTTTTTTGTTCATAGATTTCATAGGCAGCTTCATAGACTTGTTTCACAGCACAACCATGTTGGATTCCTGTTAATGTGTATTTCCAGACATTTAACCATGCACTTAAACATGTAGTAGTATACCTGACCTTTCACTCTGTACTTAGCCTGGTCTTTTTCCCCCCTATACTAAACCACTTTGCCAAAAATAGCAGATCTACAAGCGCACAACGCGAGGCATTGTGCGCTACCCCCTGTAGTAACTCTGAGGACCCCCTAGGGGTCCCGGACCTCCTGTTGAAGACCTCTGTATTAGACTGTAAATGCCCCCACTGTCCCCTTTGGGGGCGGAGTCCTTGTTTTCTCATAGCCAATAGCAGGGCGGCAGGGTGGGGTTTGGCAGGAGTCAGTTGCATTTCACTATTACGCCCCATGGCTAGTTCCTGTCCATATCCCCAGATATGCCATATCCTGGAGGGATGATTGCTCTGTGATTATTAATTCAACAAAATGACATTGTTGCTGACTGATTAAAAAGATATTCAGGAATTGAGGTCCTGATCTCACAGCCTACAGTCTGACAGCCTAGAGATTTGCCAGGTTAGCTGCAGAAAGACACACAGACAAACAGACACAAATGGCTGAATGCAATATCTCAGCTTGCCTGGCCGAGATAATATATATATTAACAGAGTTATTTTGACAAACTGCTGTTATCATAAATCACACAGCATGGCATTCCTTTCAAATCATTGTCCTGAGTCATCCATCCTACGCAGAGCATATTACAGGCTCCAAAGCCCAAAGCACGCATATGTGCAGATCTTTGATAACCACTTGTCTTCCTCTGACAGCAGAGGAGTCAAACTGTACTGACAGAGAAAGCTTAGGTTAAACTTCCGCAGTTTAGTGCTGGTGAGTTGTGTAGACTTAAGGACTGACATCACACATAGCCCTAAGGCTACAGATAAGGACTTTAGTTTTGCACAAATTGTGCGTAGCCCTAAAGGCACTTTCATGTGATGGCAAAATGAATTAATTTAATAGTCTACATACATTTTAATCCAATTTGAAAGATTAACAAAGCGTATGGTGAGCGATTGAAGACTGCATTAAAAGTCCATGGAAGCAGTAGCATTTTCAATTGCCTTGGAGCATAAACATGTCAAACACTTTCAAATAGTCAATTTGAATTAGAACTTAATTTTGTTTTTCATTAGTGTTGCACCTACTAATTCATGTGTATTAGGCAATTTACACTTGATTAAGTAAATTAAGAAAATTTGCCATATTGGCTAAGCTGGCACAATTTACATAAATGTTTAATAGTGTGCACTGTCCCTGAAAACGAAATGTAATAAAGTAAAACATTTTTTAAACTAGAAATCTCAGAAGGTCTCCGCCAGGTCAGGTACGTTATTGTGGCCTCCTGGTGGCGCTATAATAGGCCAATGTGAAAAGGGTGCCATTTCTTCTTAGGCCTTTCATGGCAATCGGACACTGCATTCATGATTTGAGGTATTTTGTTCCAAAAATGTTTTTTGCTAAATTAAACCTGCTGGTGGGGCTATAACGGGCAAATGTGAAAAGGGTGGCATTTCTTCCTTGGCTTAGTGGGAATGTAGGTGAAATTTCACGGAAATCGCAAGCTGCATTCATGATTTGTGGACACACAGGACCCACAGAAGGACGGACGGACATACTCTCATCGCCAGCCTTTCGGCCTGGCGGTCTGTGGCGGAGACAACAATAATTAAATCATTTCTAAGGGGCGGTGTCCATTGATAGCGTTTTTGGGCAGGCAGCGCATGCCTGCCATGCATTTCTATGGTATACGCGCTGGTGCGCTCCTCTTCCCAGCGGCGCAGCACCCTGGGCACTTTTGGAGAGGAGCGCAGGGTTTTTGATGGCCCCGATTGTGTCTGACCACCCGACGTTGAATGTTACCACAACTCTGAGAAGTCCATGTTGTTTCAGCTATGCTACAGTAACCTGACTCCGCCAGATGGAACAAGCTTGCGTCACATTTGTTTCACACGCTACTTCCATCTGGGACCCCGGTAGCAGAATCGATGCAAGACGACGCTCCCTTTTTCCAAAGCGCTCCTCTGTGGCTTTCTCTGTGGACACAGCCCCTAACACTTACCTACTATATGTCTTCATATAGGCCTTTGACGAAAATTGGTGAGATGAATGGTTCTGGATTTTTTTTTCTCGTAGTTTAAGTGATGAGAGAATTGATTTAATAAAATGCTCAACTTTGGAAAATAATAGGAAGCGCCGATAACTAACAGTGACGTGAACCTTGAGTGGTCAATTAGAAAGCCTATAAACTGTAATCAGAAATATCTAGATTATTTGATGATTCTTTCTCTTTGTCTAAAATAACAAACTGAGAACAAGCATAGGACTGTGAATAAATAATGCCTCATGTAGCACATAAAGAGATCCTCCATGCCATGTACAGCATACAACTGTCTGAACTAGTTTATATTATAATATTTTCATTATACATACACACACACACACACACACACACACATATATATATAATTATTATTATTCAACAATGGTAGCTACAGAAGTGAATGTAATGGTACCAGTGCCAAATGTGTCTAATTAAAGCAGCACATCTATACTGTATACCGACGCCCACCAGAAGTGATTTCATCAAGGGTTTGAAACCGTGGGAGAAAGGCAGAGGGGAGAAAGGCTCCTGGGACTGGACTGTGAGTAGCAGAGGAGGCAGAGGGGGTAATTGGACTGTGCCGCTTCATTATGCGTCGTTAGGCTGCACAGACTCCAGAGCTCCATGCTTCTCTACATGCAGAAGACCACCTCAGCTTCAGGGAACACATTTGGGAAATTTAATTTAAAAACAAATGTGTGTGAAAACAAATCAGTAACTGAGAAAGATCAGGCAACTAATAAAGCGCAACGATAAAGAGATGTCGACACAATGTTTTTTGTTTAGTTTTTCTCACATGGGATGCTTAAGTAATTAGCATTCGAGCACAGCAAACAAAGAGGTTTGATGGATTACAGAAAATCCCTTATGGACTAGGTAAAAAGAGCTGGGGAAAATGAACCCCCATGCAAATCAATACTTTTCAGCAACAAAGGTTCAATGTAGTAAATGGTAGATGCAGTATATTGCACCTTTCTCCAAAGCACTTTACAATGTATATTGTAAAGTATCAAACTCATTTTAGGGCCGGACTGGGCAAAATACGACTTAATGAGTTGACTTGGACGAGTTGTGCATATGCGAATGCACGTGCAATTTGACCTTAATTCTTTTCAACATATTCTCATGTGTCTCAGAATTTATGATTGGTATTACTTACAGTAATAGACATGAAAGTTGTGAAGCGACTAAGCGAGACACCAAAAAAAACATATATTATTGCTATATTATTGTTTATGTTGGTAGCGCCAACCTTTCCATCATGAATAAACCATTTGAAATTTAACATTAGCAGACACTGATGTAGAAATAACACATCAAATTATAAATGTAGGCTACACAATTGCACCTATTTCTTATCGAAATAAAGTGTAGCAGCGTGCACAGCTCTCGTGCTCAGCTCTTGTCGGGTGCATGGTGGACTAGCAACAGAACACCAGCATAATCTTATATTTATTGAGGGCAAAAAGTGAAGCGTTTCAGCTCTGTGAGTGTCTGTGTGCGTGCGTGCGTGCGTGCATAAATGCATGTGTGGGAAAACACTGGCTCAAGCAGGCTGCAGACAGTGGTAGCAGCATGAGAACGACTGCCGTACAGATACATAATGGTTGTGAATATTTCTTTCTTTTTCCCCAAATCATCCTACAGGCCGGACTTGAACCCCTTCTTGAGCCACCAATTTATTAGCCTGGGATCAATACCTTTTTCGGGTTTATGATCCGGTCAGGAGTGGAAGTAACCCTACGTAATCTGGCAGTGAAAGAGTTAACCCTGGACATTATTGGCATAAACCTGTTACATTTGCCACTTATGTTGACAGCAAGCTTAATAAGGATATGCTTGAAACATCTGGTGAGCTGCTGTGTCCATTCAATGTGATATTTCATAGCCAAGTGGTGCAAAAGTCATAACTGCTGGACCGATCGTCTTGACACTTTGTACGCACACACCCAATAGGCCAAGTCAAATCGGCCTCATGGTGGCACTATAACAGGCCACTTGACCTTTTGGCCGCTTCACGTTTTGCCCTATAACTCTTGAACTCTATTGGTCATACAATCAAACTCCCCGTATAGACCACGGCCATTCCCGCCTGACAATATTTTCCACCATTTTTATTTGTATCTCAACTCTTTAAAATCTCTACCCTTTGCTAACCTCACTTGAAACGCCAATTGATTTTAGAATCAATTAAAGTATAGAATGTTATCTCAAGCATGAAAGTGGGTCATTTTGTATTGACAAATCCCCGTTTTGTAGCTGTGCTCTGCAACTATTCACACCACAAGTGTGAATACTTGCAACGTACAGTATGTTGTACAAATTTTACAGTATTTCCCCTGCAGCTTCCTAAACTTAAGTCTGCAACCCACGACTGACCCTGGGTATGCAACTCAGCCTGGCGGAGAACAGCTCTCTGAGGAGCGGACTTTTGTAGGTTGTGTCTTTTGGATGACAGACATTCCTCTCCCCTGCTACAACAAACATGCTATTTGTAACTCTGTGAGATTACTCACTGTAATCTCTACAGGGATTAAGCCCAAGATGTTACTCACCTTGCTTGGTCAATGCTTCCCTCAGGGAAGGGGTGATCATCTCTCTTCTCTCCGTCTCTTCTTTGCCCTTCTTCACTCCATTCAACTTGGATAACTTCACCATATGCTCATCTCCTGGCCTCTCAATTTTATTCTGTGGCAGAAAAGAAACAAAATCAACTTTGTTGTGAAATAAGGAAATAATGTTCTAAAATATGCTCGATTCACTTTTTTCAAAACCACAGACTGACATCAAAGCAGCAGTGACTGTATGCTTTCAAAGAACTCCCATAATCAGTGGCTGATGTCTGTGAAGATCAAAGATTTTATCATTCTTTTTCAAGACCAGAGAACTTTTGTATGACATAAATAATGTATCTTGAATGATATTACCCTACCCGTTCTATAGTTTAACAAATAGCAGACTAGATAGATATTATAAGAAAACAGTTTTGAATTAACAACAATCTGACAAAGTGAAAATGGAACAGAATAATATTGATAGAGTCGAGTTAGCATGCAGAACTCAACAAAAGGTCGACAGCCTCATTAGCCTTAGTCTTTTTACATTTCTGTTGCATACTACAACTGTGCAACAATATCTCTCTCCCCGTTTGTTTTCTGAGTAACTCCCTCCGGATCAATCTGCTACTGCTACACCACCAGATCAAATTAATTAGCTATTTCATGTAAATCCATGCTTACAAGAGTGATATGCTTTTCACTGACAACACAGAAGATTGATGAATTACTGCCAGAAAGTTTCCTTGAGTATGAATAGGCATTCACTTTCACAGAGGTATGATGAACGACCAGCCTTGGAGATTAGCCATTAGCTGGCTAATGTGGCTAATCTTATAATTAATGCACTGCCAACACTGTCTACAGGGATCTAAAGATCATGTTCCAACTACAGCAGTGCTCACTAGCATCAGACATATTTTGTCATCAACAGATAATGTCTATGAAAAGGCACTAGAGTGTGCTATGAATGAAGCTGAAATCACATGAACCCACTTAGACCTGAGGCTGATTCTACAAATGTCTTCTAATCTAAATCCTAACTTTTTCATGACAAGGACCACCCAAAATTATATGTATTTGGCCGCGGACCCCCATCTGGAAAATATTTTGTTCCAGGGGCCTCTAGAAGCAAAGATTATATAAAATATTTGCACAAAATGTTCGAGATTTTTCAAAAATAGATCTACAAGCTCATAGCGCGGCAATGATGGTGCTGCACCGAGTAAAACTGTGTGCACCTGTTTCTGGCTTAGCTGGAGGACAGTGACAAATGTTAGTCAATACAAAATGACCCACTTTCATGCTTGAGATAACATTTTATACTTTAATTGATTCTAAAGTCAATTGGTGTTTCAAGTGAGGTTAGCAAAGAGTAGAGACTTTAAAGTGCCAATCTTATCCGTCTTATCCTTACTTATCCTGTCTGTCTACCTTTATTACCCGTGGAAGGGGGGTAATGTAATCAGGCCTACTTAAATTGCGACCACACGCACGCGTGTGCGAGTGTGTGCAACTCAAGAATAGATGGGCCGATTTTCATGGAACTTGGTGAAGGATCAGGAAGCTGCCGTGAAATGATTACCAACTTCTGGGTTGAGAAGGTCAAAGTTCAAGCTCGCAATTAAGAACAATAGATGTTGGTGTGGGCAGGGTTTAAACCCCCAGGTGCCAATTTAATTAACTTATATCATGTTCAATAGAAATTGAACAAATAGAAATTGTCAAATATAACTATTTGCATTTTTACCTTTGAAAATGTTCTTTAAGGACCATCAATACACAACAACGTCAATTCATATCTTCGGTCATATATCGTACATAAACAGACATTTCCCCTTAATGGCTTTAGACTTTTAGCCCAAAGTTATTAAACTTACGTATTTCAAACAATTTATTATCAGTCCTATCAAAAAGCTTGAAGGTGGACAATTTCTTGGCTCTGAATGGAGGCTATACTCTCACCAGCAGTGCTGAAACCACAAACTGTCCAATGCTGAGGGAAGCTATCATCCATGGCAGCTGTAAATCTAGCATCTGACCCTGATTTTGTTATTCCATATGCTTTATAATGCAGAACAAATGGACCAGACAACAATTCAGTTCAATTCAGGCCCTGTATACAGTACTATATCCACAAATCCATGTCCGGTGCATCTGAGCATGACCTCAGGTGTTTGGCTTCAAATCCCATCTGTCTCCAGCTGCTTATCAACCAGACACCGGTGTACTTTTGCCTTTCGCCTGGCTGAGTCTAAACCGTGGTAGCTATTGAATGGCTCTATCGGCCCCGTGCACCTGGGGTAGTGCTAGAGTGGCTGAATGTGGCCGACATCACCCAGCGTCAACTGCACTTATGAAACGGATTCCGCATCCCTGACAGGCAGAGCCATCCCTCAGATGAACAGCTCCTTTTGTTGAAAGGGGACAGCATGAATAAGTAAGCCATCATGCTGTGTCAGAATCCACTCCGGTTCCATGCTGGAATAGGATTAGGCACCGCAGCAGGTGCCAACTGCACCCAGCCCCAGCAAATAGATGGTGTGGTGCTTTGCTGTACGTGGCTTAAAAGGTGGATGTCATAAGTCATGGCCTGTTTGCATTTATCGGAGTAGGTGAAGGTTAATCCGCATGTATAAATGTATATGATTTACAGAAGCATTAAAAAGCCTGCTGCTGCTGCAAACTTTCGCCAGTTCTCTCTAGAGCAGTGGTTCTCAAACTTTTTCATGTCAAGGACACCCAAAGTGATATATAATAGGCCGCAGACCCCCATCTGAAAATGTGTTGTGCCAAGGACCCCCAGAAGCAAAGATTTGAGTTAAAGTTTGCTTTAAATATATATATATTCAAAGATTTGCACAAATGTTCACGATTCTTCAAAAATAGCAGATCTACAAGCTCATAGCGCGGCACTCGGTGCCGTGCTATGAGCTTGTATATCTGCTATTTTTGAATATCCAAAGCATAAAATATGGTTAAAGTGGTTAAAATGTTTGTGACGCCATATTAACTCGTTTTGGGGTTTGGGGACCACCCTGGTACCCCGCCTCACCAGAAGTGAGGTCCCCGGACCTCACTTCTCAAAGTGAGGTCCGGGCTAACCAATGCTCTAGAGAACTTTGCAACCCTGGTGTATTTATATCAATTCAAAACCCCAAAACAACCAACAGAGGGACTGACACTTCAAACTTGCACAGCACAGAATACCCAAATGTAACACACTGCATCATGACGGGCAGATTTCTGACAGCATACAGAACATGTAGCCGACAGTGCAACAATCTGTCCCTGTGGTGTGTGTGTGTGTGTGTGTGTGTGTGTGTGTGTGTGTGTGTGTGTGTGTGTGTGTGTGTGTGTGTGTGTGTGTGTGTGTGTGTGTGTGTGTATCCATCCTACCCTCCCTGATCACTGGTCTGCAGCATTGCCCCACCTCCCCAATTCCTGAGTAGGACGGTCACGATAATGACATTTTACTTGCTGATTAATTGTCATACAACTAATTGTGATTAACCATTTCATTTCATTTAGTCATTGAACAGGACTTTTTTGTGTTATCCTTTTAGCCTTAATGCAATTATCTCTAATAATTGATATTAGGCGAGTATGTAATAATTGTACCAGGCCTACTCCTGAGAGCTCAGAAAACAGACTGTATGGACTGACAGAACCAGGGCATACCTCAGTGCCACGTTGTGCACTGGAAGCCTGATGTAGTACAGTGGTGGTATGACACACTGTAAAATCCAGTATATAATATAGATTTGTTTGATGAAAGAGAATAATAAAAATGTATATTACATCCACAGAACTTTTAAAATGCTTCCCCGCAAACATTATGGGCATGATAATATTGTTTTGCTTTGTGTGCTTCCGTTTTAGTTGATATGGCACTTTTTTATCTAAAGAAATTCTTGGAAGCAGCCACTGTGTTACAATGTTGCAACATGATTGCTGCCTTAAAGATGTGAGTCATGGAAATAATGAACCATACAGTATGCAATAGAGGTGTTGTAAGTGCGACATCTAGTGGCCGAATGTTCTCTGTTGCACCTCTAACTCAAAGCCTACAACGTAACCAAATGGAATTGACTTGCAAGGGTCCATTTGGTTAGAGAGAGAGAGAGAGCGGATGAAGGGGCAAAAAAATTGGGCATGAGTGATAAAGCTAAAAAGGCGACAGGAGCAATAAATATGGAAGTAACCAGTGTTTAATTCGTAGGGGGGGGGGCAGAGGGGGAGGTCAATTTCTAAGGTTTTTACACGGAAAGGGAAAGAATACCATAGCCTTAAGGGCAAGACAAAAAAAAGCACTAAGAACTGTCTTTAGACTTCTGAATAAGTAGACAAATAATGTTCTCTGTCAGGTTTTAGTAAATAATGATAGGCTTTTATAAAATCAAAGTACTTTTATTTTTAATAACGTAACTTTTTATATAGTGATGGTTAAATGATGTGTACTTTTACTTTCTGTACTTTAAGTATATTTTGATGGCAATACTTTTGTAAATTTTGAATTCCGGACTTTTACTTGTAATGGAGTATTTCTACATTGTGGTATTGATACTTTTACTTAAAAACTTAATTTGAGTACTTTTTACACCACTGCTGGCAATAATAATTAATTACAAGAGAGGGGGTTCTCGGGATATCAAAAGCAGAGGCATGGATGGAGTCTACCCAGCTAATTGAACCCTGGATGTAACCAAATTGAATAGACCAGGCCTGTGTACATCAGCAAAGAGTGAGAGGGCTGCTTGAAGGATGGCTGCAGGTCAACAACCACACACACACCAACATTTTGAGTCTGTCGGCACGACTAAATGACACTGTTCAGCACACACAACACTACTCTACTTGAGGCACTGCAGCAATCTGTATCATCTCCTCCATTAGAGCTATCTCTAATCCTATTAGCTATACCATTGTTTATTTGATGGTACTGCCGAGTGAGTTGACAACAAGCGGATAGCATTGGTTGAAGCAGCACATGCCGTGTTTGCCAATTTAAAATTCAGAAGAAAGGAAAGGCAAAAGGCAGTTTTTAATCTAGTGACAGAAAACCTTAGTCACTGCTTATGGTAGATCAACAGAGAATGAATAATTCCATGGCATACTGAGATGTTTGAGCAAATGTTCTAGCATGGTCACTGACAAAGAACAACTTTAATAGAGGAATAGTATGTGAGCCGTTATTCTGATTCCTGGCTTCATGGTCAGTGCAAACAATGGTTTAAAACATATATATTTGACGGAAGAAAAGTTGATCTGAATTAGTTGTCATCCCTGCAAGCTAAAAACATAAAATGCAGTTTAAAAAGGGCTCATCTTCTTTTACAATATGCCACTTTTGTAGGTTGTGAGTGGATGGAGAGTGGTCCATCTTAAATAGCAACGTATTGACCTCCATTCCTCCAGGAGAATAAGCAAAAACCATCAAACTCCAGCCCAGGAAGCTGTGCAGCCACTGTAAAGATCCATTCAACTCACTTCTATTTGGCAAAGGTCCTACTGGCCAATGCGGCAATAACAACAATGGCTTTACAAATGGACTACTCTCTGGCACTAGCGGAGTGGTCCTCTCTGGGCCCAGTTTATAGATATATAAACTGGGCTATATATATATATATATATATATATATATATATATATATATATATATATATATATATATATATATATATATATATATATATATAGCAAAACCGCCACAAGACCAATATCAGGTGGCCAATTTGGGGTTTGTAATCAACCTTTTGATTGCAGTTGCCTGCCAGCTGATCATAGCAGGTTTCTGAAGAAGATTTGCACAATAGGCAAAACATATATAATGTATAGTGTATAATGTGTAAAGTTCAATGGCCATCTAATTATAGTCTTTCTTGGAAGGCTGAAAGCATAGCTGACATGAATTTTAAAAAGTCTACTTATTTTTTTCCCAGCAACCCAAATCCTTGCAAATAACTGTTTATTTACAGTATGTATAATACGTGCAGTATGTAGCCTATTCATTTATTTATTTGACACAATTGGGTCTATTTTCTACAGTTGTCACCTGCTGACTAAAGAACTTGAGTACAGTCTGGAGTTAATGAAATCTGCTTATCTCTTGTAATTGTTTTATTTTGTTTCTATCATGCTGTGAAAACATGATAGAAGATTCATATAAATAGGTTTGCATCATGTCACTTGGTAATTCCAGAGAAACCCAGTTATGGGTTTATGTGGAGATCTCATATGACAGCATTTGTAAAGGCACTCCAACAACAAATGATTTGCTACCGAGTAATTTGAGTTCAACATATCCCACTGAAATAAGAGTCTCTGACATCACCTAGTGGTCAAACACAGTAACGCTCACAGAGCTGATACAAGACATCTCAACCGCTGCGTTACACAGTAAAATCCTCAAGTGTTAATTTAACTCTGACACTCTCAGAGTATAGTTAAATTAACACTGAGGATTATACTGAGTATTGTGGCTCACCAGTGTAAGTACAATTTCTTCCCTTTTTTAATCAACTTTCTTTGGGCCAATTCTCCCCATGTGTATATTCCCTGTCATTGCAAACCCTTTACTGGTTGGTCCGAGGATGGAGTACTGAAGATAACCACAGGTCTCCTCCGAAACACATGGATTCACAAGCCTTTTTTTCTAAAAGACAGTGAGGAAGTTCACCATTGGATGATAATTGTTTCCCAAGGATGAGCGGGGCCAGACGCGGTTTCTAATTGGCTGAAATGGGTTTAGGTAGCGTGCGGCTGTTTTCACCGTCTCGGAGGTACCAACTACGGGGGACGAGGATTTACGATTCTGTCCCTGTGACATAACTCGAACGCCGCTGAGTCGGCTGAAGCAGACTTTGCAACGTTCGGGCACGGTGCCTCGCTCACATAAACTCGCTCGGCAGTGCCTCTCGTGGCTCAAGTCAGCTTCAGACGGAACGCCTCCGTCGGGGTGTCCGAAAACAAGCGCTCCCACGCCCGCTCATCCTAGGAATACAAATTTTGCCACCAGGAGGGCATAGTTCCAGTGTGGAGGAACACGCTGTCCCTCCCAGTTGAGTCACTAGTGGCAGTGCAGAACGGCCTCCATTGCCAGCTGCCCACCCGCAAGCACAGCCAAATTGTGTTCGTTGGAGCGCCCAGTCAAGCTGGAAGTACCGCAGAGGAATTTGTTTCCCCTTAGTGGTAGGCAGGAACTTAACCCCTAAGCCACCGGACACCGCCTCAATTACTTCCTTTGACCTTACAGAATTGCACATTCTGCTTCTTCTAGAATGCTTTGGAAAGGACATCTTTTCCCACAGGTGCAAAGGTTATCTCAGTTATCTGTGTTGGTGAGATGTGGAAGCAAACATAGGGTGCAGAGTACTGAGCACTGGTAAGAATCAAGTGTACCTGTGTTTACAAGAAACCCAAAACAAGATCACCTTAAAAAAATGCTCGTTTGATAGTGGGACCAATATTGTCAGGGATTGACACAAATGTGCATTAGAAAAGAAATAACTATGGTAAATCCATGTCTTCATGAAAAGGAAATTAAACCAATAAAAGTGTATAGTTAACCCCAGCCATTGTGGAAAACAAGGTTGAAAAATACTCAGCTCAATATCATCTGACTTTCAAACTGCTAGCATTAATGTCAGAACTTTATACATTCATGGAGGACTTGCAAAGGGCCTGTCAAAAGCTCCCAAATCTCACATTCTGTCTGCCATCATATTAAAGATGCAGGAGACAAGACAGCCCTGGAACAATATTTACATTCCTTGCCTTTTTGAGGTTCTACTCCTGAAATCCATCAAAGGATTGCAAACATAAACTTTGCCAAGTTGAAACATTATACATTTATGAGACCGAAAAATAAAGTTAAGGGACTAAGATCTCTCACAGTGTTTTTTCACAAAAAAAGGGTGTTTGCACAGTGTATGGCGGATGTCCCCGAGGTACTGCAAAACACGTGAATGTACTTTCACATATTTTTAACCCAAACACAGTAGCTTACTTTCAGCAGTACTGAGCACTGAGCACAACATGTGCAAGTAACACACACTATGTGTGGTAAACATCTCTTATAACGAACAGAAATAAATGCATTCTCTGATGTTTGTAAATCAGAGTAAGAATGACATTTGCACATTGCTCTTGTCATTTTTTGTATCGATGCTGCTGCCAAGTCAAACAGACGATTTGAACACTAGGGCAGCTGCATTATACTTACTTTGCCCTCTCATGGATTTCCTCTCTCTCACACACACACACACACATACTATTACACAGTATATACATGTGTGCGCATGCATGTTTTTATATATATATATATATATATATATATATATATATATATATATATATATATATATATAAAATCTCCCTTCTATACAAAATGATATAGCAACACATCCTATACCTTTTCACCTCTCCTTTTTTATCTTCTTTTTTTTTGTCACACATTCCTCACAAGTCTGTGAAGTGGGCGTCCGCAGCTCGCTCTTATGCTGTCACTAATCTACTTGTCACCTACTGGAGTCTGCTGTCTGGTATCAAACCATCTGCCACTTCTCTCTTTTCTAATGAAACCAATCATGCCAGGCTAGTGGAGGCACTAGAGGCTTAACACCACAATGGTGTTATATACTTGGTATAGAGAGGAAGATCTACACGCTCCTAGAAGCAAATGGTGAGCTTGTTGAATGTTCGCCCCCAGAATAGGGTTCATGTGGTTGATATCTGGGCACCAACCTTGGCTTTCTTGAGGCCGTTGATTATGTTGCCCAGATCCTCCACGTCGACTACAGATCTATTCTCATCTACGGCAGAGGACTCGTCATCACTACTGGATTCCAGCTGTTCCTCCTGAGGGGAAAGAGAGAGATAGGCAGAGGTGATTTAAATGAAAGAGAATTAAAGAGTGAACAACACTCGGGGAAGAGGGCGGGGTGGAGAAGAGAAGTCATGGAAGAGAGAGAAAATAAAAAAGGTGAAAATGCGAGACACTTCCCAAGCTTTCTCTGGAATGGTGCCAGGCCTATTCAAGTTTCACAGAGAGAGTGAGACAAAACCATAACTGGTATACAATGATTATATATGATTGTTTACGGGAGCCCATATGGAACCCATTATATTGCACGTCATTATCTTTCATTGGGAATAAGAAAGCATAATTATGCATATTAATTGCATTTCCAGGAATTTATCACAGCATGAGCCCCGCTGAAACTATTTTTGTCCACATGTGCTGCAGCTGGATTAAATGTGGATGAACAGTAGGTAGATAAATCAAACATCTCCACAAGTTTTCTCTATTACACAAGAACACCCCTGCTGATAATTTGCACTTCCAGTTTTGGCTCAGAATCTTGGCAATTCAGCAGTTCTGTGATGTCATGTCATGTGTGATTATAGCATAAAAGCAATTAGCAATTATTAGTTGGAAGTAAGTCATGTGTACTGTGAAAATTAGTAACAGTCAAGTCCTTGCCTTCATCAAAGCTTCACAACCCCAACTCATAAGAATATCTTTGATGTTGTAAGTGTTTTTTTTTAAGATTATTGTGCCTTTATTAATAGTATACAGGAAATGGGGAGGGAGAGATGCGGAGTGACACGCAGCAAAGGTCGTTGCGACACGCTGCCAGACTGCATTAGCAGCCTACTGTAGGTGCCCGGACCGCAACATCAGCCATCCGGCTGTTGTAAGTGTTTTTTGTTAAAAGTTAAAGCTCTAATCTCATATTATGTTGTGTTTATTCTTCATATTATGAAGTGTCTGTTCAGTAACAGGGGTCTCCCCATCTCTCCAGTTCTTCGGTAAACAGAAAAAATATTCAGGGGGGACACCAATTTCATCCAATCAGGAGAGAGAACCCAATTCATCAGCTTTGATTTCATAGTGTTCCAGTTCAAATATCATTTTTCCCCCCATCACTTTTATTTTAATTTAACTCATCTATCATGTATCTTTTTGAGATATCTCCTGAATTAATGAAATTGATACCCCGACCTGAAAATGTATTTTCTGTTTACTAAAGAGCTGGAGAGACACTCCATGTACTATATGAGTGCTATCAGAATATAGAGCATTTAACATTCATTTTAACAAAAACATGTAAATTACAGCACCTTTAAAGCACTATACTGTCTACTACATCAAAGTGAAACATCATAATTGGGGACATCAACTATTAGTCCAACTGTGGACTTTGTGATTATTATATGTTCAATTATCTGATCAGCTACCGATGCTCCCCCAGAATGACTTGTCTAGTGGAACTAAAGATACAATAGGGTTTATTTTCCTCCATTACCTCAAAGCTGTCAGGTTGTGGATCTGCCTGCTCCTCCTCTGATGGCTCCTGGTTGTGCTTCTTGTTCTTACAGGGGCCACCATTGGTCTTACAGTTTCCACTGCAGCTCTTCTTGTCACCTTTAGCCAGAGCCTGGAGGCGGCTCAGAAACTTGTCCTTCCATCCCAGGAAATCCGCCTGGACGCTGCCATTGCGGCTCTTCACAACGTTACAATCGCCCTCACCTCTGGTCAGGATACGTGTGCCACTCAGCATCCACAGCCACTTGTCCACATTCGTGCTCACCTGCAGAGGATAAGGACATGGGTTTAGACTTATCTTTGTTACTTGTTTATATGGTTGTTTATGATACAGTATATCAGATATATAGTATTATATGATGGTTTATTCTGATGCTGATAATCGTCATTATTGGTTTATAAATGGAAATTGTCATTATTGTTTTATAATTGGAGGTGGCAAAGTACAGTTCATCTTTCAGTTCTAGAACTGAAAGACGGTGTCTCTTTTTGAGCCACAGATTTATCACTACATCACTCAAAACTAATTGATTTAGAGCAACTGAAAGACAGGCCAAGAATATATCATATAGAAATTAGTATTTGGAGTTAGGCTAGCAGAGATTATTTTCTATTAAAAAATAAACAGCTCTCACCGTGTTATAGTGCCCGACGTACACAGAGTTGCCAAGGCCAAACACTGCATATCTTAGGTCTTTCAGGTAGGTGTTCCCATATCTGAAGTCAGTGGAAGCCTCCTCCAGCCACTTACAGAACCACTCAGCATTCTCAGTTGGCTGCCCATCAGTGTAGGTGGCCAGTAGAAACACACACACTGTCTTGTTGGTGCACTGCACAGAGATGTGATCAAAATGGACACTTGTAACAAATGCCCAACGATAAATTGTAATAACAAACAAATGAAAACAAGTGAGTGGCTCTAGAGCACGTATTTAACCACATGAACCTTAGCGTCCCTAACCCGGCATGTCATAATAGCCAGACATTTGGTGAAAATAGGCAAACATTTGTCAAAAATAGCAATTTTACAAGCTTGTAGATCAGCTATTCTCGTCAAGTTGGTGTAAGGAGGGACACTAAATTTCCACACTTACTCCAGCGGAGTACATTCCACATTGGGTATGCTCTCTCACCAGTAGTAGTATAGTGTAAACCCCATCACTCAAATAGCCCATAATAGTAACAAATGTAACAATAAAGGGCCCCATAGGAGAAGATTTGTGTTGTTAAACATTTTCATAGTTTTTCAAGCTAGCCGACAACTCAGTTCACTGAGCAGTAACTGAATCTAAGGCCAGCAGGCACCCATGTAGTTTGGAGATATCGGGTCCCGATCCATACATGTACAGTACTTGGTTGGTAAAGTCACTGTGTCCAAACACTTCACCTACCTCATCAGACAGCCTGTCGTCTGGATCATAGTCTTTCATGTCAATCACCTCAGCTGGTATGTCCAGACCCCTTACATCGTCTGACAGCCCTTTTGCAAAGCCCTGTGACAAATCAATGTTAGAAGAATCAGGGTTAGTGTTTTGAAAACAGCCGGTAAACATGCCGTTTAGGCGTAGTTCTGTCAACCAGTTCATAAATAAACCACATATCAGCAATATCCTTGTTCTCAGGACCTGTGTCACAAGGCACGCACAGAAGTGGATGAAAGCTTCCCTCAATCCAGGATATATATATAATGGCCGTTGTGTCAGTAAATTCCATAGGATTTATCCTATTAAATAAATACGCATTCAGTACATCTTTATATGTGTGCCTCAGATTCAAACCCGGGTTTCCACGAGAGGCAACGGTAGACATTCACAGCAGCACTGAACACATGTAAACCTCCTTCAACAAGCACACAAATTGACATGTGCATTGCGGTTGGTGCAGGGTGACTGTAATCATACCTGTAAATGTGTGTGTCCCATACATACTGTATGTGCTCACTAAAGGAAGTTTCATGTGTTGTTCAGTGCTGCTGTGAATGTCAATCCCGTCGGCTACATAGAAATTAGAATGTTGTCTGTGTTAGTCTCATGTAAAAGAAGAGTTGTCTGCCAGAACTTTCAAATGTAGAGTATATGGAGCAATTCATTATTGGGTGAGTACACATGAGCTCTACAAATTATTGCCTCTGAGATGGATCCCTACACAAAAATTCTGTTCTATGGCTGTGTATCTGGAATACATCGAAGCATTATGTTTTCAGAGAACAATATCCATACCTTTGCTGTTCCAGTTTGTGAGCCATAGAAGATTTTAACCCCTGAAACGTGAACCACATTCTCCTTCTCAGAATGAACACTCTTCTTCACAGCTTCATAAAACCATGGCCCAACTTGATTGGAGAAGCTCTTTTAAAAAGAAAAGATGCATGCAAGTCAATTTTGGAAGACAAATGAATGTAAATTAGAAAGCTATTTCATGAGCTATAAAAAAACAATAATATATATATATAAAATTGCCCACAAAAAGTTTGGAAACTTAACTTATTATTATTTCTCCCCTTTAATAATACCAATTATTGGTATTATATTTTAAATAATTTTCATCGTTGATTAGTCACATTTACAACGAGGTACGAGGATGAGCAACACATCTAAACGTGTGGGTAGCGTCCCAAAGGTTTTTTCCAAAATCCCCCAATATGCTACATTGGTAATTACTCTTGTTTTGATCGACCTGCCAGCACACAACTCGTGGCAGATGTGTGACTGGCACCTGAGCATGGAACCTGCAACTTTAACATCTGTCTGTGGCTGTGCACACAAAATTGTGCAAATCTTGCCTGTAAATCTCAGGAAGAAAGCCTACGGTTCATCAGTGAAGCAAGGGTGAGGTACCACTTCGCGGTCTGTGTGTGTGTGTGTGTAGATCTGCTATTTTCTAAGGATTTGTATAAATTTTATAAAACTTGCCAAACAGAACAATATTGCATGGGGATTTTGGCAGGAAAAAATGGGGCGCTGGTTAGACTTGCCCTTGCTTTCCAAAATATGTAGCACGTCTGACATCAAAGTGTAAAATTCACAATAACGTCCAAAAGAAATTAAACTTATCTGAACATGGAGCCGGTGGCCTGAACATAGTTGATAGCATACCTTACCTTTTTCACAACCATCTTCACAGAGAACCATATTCCAAAGGCGACAGCCGCGGCTGAATACAAGTACAGCCTGTTATGCCACACTAACATGAAATAAGTCTCCTCCGGAATGTTGACATCCATTGAGGCTGTTGGGTATAAATAAAAGCATTGATTGATTGAATGCTTTATTTAGAAAAGACATGGAAACAGTACATGGAAGTACGATTCAGAATACAAGGTCCTCAACTGGATCGCTCATAAAAGCACAATGGCTTATTTAAAATGAGATCCCCATGCACTCAAATCATGATGACATTTAAGAAAACAGACAAATATACACTACTATGCAGAACGTCATACAATCAGCTTACAGATTACTGGTATGAAGAAATATGTACAATAGAGAGTTTGAGGAGGAGGGGGGGTGGGGGTAGGTTAAGACTTTGACAGGGGCCAGCTTGGAATTGCAGCCTCCTTTACTCCTTTAGGTAGGGCATTCCACATTTTTGTTGTATAGCATGAGAAAGAGCATCATTTTCTTTTCGTAAGACACATCTCAGTAACGTTTGACAGTTATTTTGTTCTTCTTTATTTGTATTTGCTATAGCATTTAATTGCACAGGAGCCAACGATAGCGTTCAAACTCGATTTTACATTATATCATGGACATGTAGCCTTTGATCAAGACTATCATAGATGTATTTTATCGAGTTTTTACTTTCGTATGTACGATAGTCTTGGCCTGCACCCCCCCAGTGCGTCCTGCTTTTTCACCATTAAAGCCCGTACTTCTCCTAGCTCCATAAAGAACCTCTCACTCCGCTATACAGCTCCGAGATGAGGTTCTATGTGGTTCTCATCCGGGATCGGTCGAACGTCCGCCAAGCTCCGCTGTTTACCCTTTTGTATACATCGTATCCCAAAACTAATGGTAGATTCCAAACCTCACGGATGTTTAAGGTTTGGACCGGAACATAATATTTTAGGTCTGAAGCGAAACTACCCGTTTAAATCGCTTATTTAGTCCGCCGGTGGCCATGTTTCCCATTGTAGCCAAACCAGGAGCAGTACTGGCAGCGGACGTAGGGGGGTTTTCCGGGTTGAATGGGAAACATGGCCACAGGCTGACTAAATAAGCAATTTAAACGGGTAGTTTCGCTCCAGACCTAAAATATTATGCTCCGGTCCAAACCTTAAACATCCGTGAGGTTTGGAATCTACCATTAGTTTTGGGATACGATGTATACAAAAGGGTAAACAGCGGAGCCTTGGCGGACGTTCGACCGATCCCGGATGAGAACCACATAGAGCCTCATCTCGGAGCTGTATAGCGGAGTGAGAGGTTCTTTATGGAGCTATACTTCTCCGTAAATGGACAAGAAATATATATAAGGTGCTTACCCGGTTGAACCAAATGTTAACTCACCCTTCGGAGTCTTTGTGCAATGTATTAATTAGAGCGTATTGTTCAATAAAGATGTGTTTTTAATCCCGTCTGTGTCGGAAGTTCCCCGTGCTCCTCAATGGACGGTATTGACGGGGCGCATCCGGTGAAAACCGGAATTACTCAATGTAAACAGGAAGGAAACGAGGGGGGAATTGGCGTTCGGCCACAGACGGGATTAAAACACTTCGTTATTGAAAGATATGGAATAATACATTGCACAAAGACTCCGAAGCGCGAGTTAACATTTGGGACAACCGCATAAGCATCTTATTTATTTATTTTGATCATTTACGGAGAGGTACGGGCTTTACTGGTGAAAGTGCAGGTCGCACTGGGGGGTGCAAGCCAAGACTTTGTAGATACGAAAGTAAAACTCAAGACTCGATAAATACACAAATACGATAGTCTTGATTCAAGGCTACGTGATATGCATCACATTTATATCCTGATCGCAGCTTCCTTGATCGCACCTTCACTTCAGCGAAGATGCGATCAAGGAAGCAGCGATCAGGATATAAATGTGATGCATATCATGTATAAATCGAGTTTGAACGCTATTGCTGTGAGATGTTGATAAGTTAGCTTAAAGATGCACTCACCTTGCGTGTCCAAGCTGCAAACACATTCTAGCAAAGGGAACAAGAAGAATCCTTTCAACATTATAAGCCCTTGATTCTCGACTGTAAATTGCAACGCAACAATACTAGTGTAACCTCATCTAACCTGGCTTGGGTTGGGAACCAAAATATTCTTCTTCTATTGGCGTTTATTGGCGGTTGGCAAACATACTTGTGCATTACCGCCACCTACTTGTCTCTTCCTACTTATGATTGAAAGCCTGAGTCATCCCCATAATAACTATATAACTATATACAGTACTCAACTCTTGTCTGTCAAATCGGTTACTCTAAGATACGGCCGTTGCTGTACGTATGAAGCCAAGTTGTATTATTATTTGCACTGTGGGCATGTTGGGAATTGTAGTTTTGCGTGCTTCCGTGACTTGTAGTGTCGCACTTACCTGACCCAGAGCGTTAGTGAGTTCACTCCAACTAGCCCTGGCAGTCGCGCTGCTATGCTCATTGACCGAAAATTCCACTGCCGTGTGAGGTCTCCGTCTTTAGTAAAAAATAAACAAAATAAATGCTCCACTTACCAAAAAAAGGCTTTTTTTTTAATGAAAGTCTATTCTCCACGGTGGTGCGGCTCTCAACAACCCATCTTCTCTGTATAATACACTTTTTGCGCAGAAAATAAAATATGTCGCCAGACGGAAATTATTGTATTTATTTCACAGCGCCTTCTACCGATTTGGTCAATGGTAATTTATATTGACCCAATCTGTAGAGGGCGCAGTGGAGTAAATCAACTAATTTCCATCTGGTGGACATATTTTATTTTCTTCCCAAAAAGGATATTATATAGAGAAGTTGGGGTTCTGAGAGGCTTCCCACCCTGGAGAATAGACTTCCAACAACACAAAACATCCTTTTTTTTGGTGAGCAATGAAATAGTGTTTATTTTTACTAAAAATTGTGACCTCACACGGCAGTGGAATTTTAGGTCTATGAGCGTCTGGTTAGAGTGAACTCACTAACGCTCTGGACCAGGGCTAACACTAGGCTAAACGTCTTTGTGATTCTATTATATTTTCTCAAATATATATATTTTTTTGTTTTAATTTAACATTGAAAATATATATTACATATTTTATTTATCTATAATTTGCCAAAAAGTGTATTCATCGAAATATTTCCCCACCATCAGATGAAAACAAAACAAACGGTACCCCCGTTTCATTCGTCCCTGTTTCTACCCGGACACTCATATGAAGAGCACATACTTCTATGTCTGACGCACAAGTCTGGCCTGACATAAATAATATTCTCTGTTATTTATTTTACCGTATATTTTACTACACAGCGTTTCTACAAACTTAAATATGTCTATATTTACACCCACAAACCAAATACGGTTAACAAACGTGGCGGTGGTGAGGATGAAGAAAGCAGGGAAACGATTTGAAATCGCCTGCTACAAAAATAAAGTGATGAGCTGGAGAGCTGGCGCGTGAGTAACGTTTAAAGCCATAATGTAACCTTATTTAGCAAGATACATGAACTGTATGCAGTCAAGTTGCTATAGGGCAATGATGGAAGAAGTACTCACATGTTAAAGTATCAATACTGCAACGTAGAAATACTCTGTTACAAGTCAAAGTATTAAGGTATTCAAAATGTACTTGAGTAAAAATGTTGTTATCAAAATGTACTTATAGTACCAAAAGTAGAAAGTAGATCATTATGCAGAATGTCCCATTTCACAAGTTTTCAAATGTATGAAATGTATAATTGCAAGCTTGAGCTGGTAGATCGTCTATTTTCAAATAGCCTAAGTATAGGCCTGAAGTGGTTTTGTACAAGTGGAGTACAATATTTCCCTTTGTGATGTAATGGAGTAGAAGTAAAAGTATTGAAACTTGGAAATACTCAAGTAAAATAAAAAAAATACCTCAAAATTGTACTTAAGTACAGTACTTGAGTAAACGTACTTAATTACTTTCCACTCATGCTATAGGACCACTTCGCTGCAGAGCTATTTAGCTCTGGTCCATAGCGTTAGAAGGAGAACTCCATCTAACGCTATGGACCGTCACCAGAGCTATAGGAGCTATTATGTGACTGGTGTGTAATATTATAGTTTATTTACTGCTTAATAACGTTACAGACATTTTCTACCATTGCACAATATTATATTATGTTCGCAAATCTTTTATCACAGGGAAAAGGACATAGATGAGGTTTTGCAGACAAGCTCTGTGTTCGTGAACGTGTCCAAGGGTCAAGTGGCTAAGAAAGATGACTTATCCAAAGCCTTTGGAACAGATGACCTGACAGAAATCTGTAAACAGGTAACTTCACCAAGACTATTGGTCTGGCTTGAAAAAGATGTAAAAGTATTTTACTCACATCACAGTTAGTCAATAACAATGTTTTCTGTAATGTTTTCTGCTTGGTCTGTCATTTTCTCAGATCTTGGCTAAAGGAGAGCTGCAAGTGTCCGACAAGGAGAGGCAGAGTCAGTTGGAGACGAGCTATCGGGACATCGCAACGATTGTGGCAGAGAAGTGTGTCAACCCAGAGACCAAGAGGCCGTACACAGTCAACCTCATTGAGCGTGCAATGAAGGACATCCACTATTCTGTCAAAGCCAACAAGAGCTCCAAGCAGCAGGTGAGGAAATACTTTATATTATGCTTTGTGTTACTGTTTACTATTAGCAATACAGTTTATTGAACAATTTACCCAATGGAATCTTGCAACTAAGTTCACCACCACTGTTTCCAACACCCACAAAGTCAATACTTACTGCAGCAGCCAACATTCTCTACGTCCCGGGGGCCAATGCAGTCTTACAGTTATTATTTAAAATCTTTTTGTCCAATTTGAAAAAACTGATGGAAAACTTCACCAGGACATCAGTGTCATAACCAGTGGTTCTCAACCTTTTCAGGTAGCGACCCCTCAAAATAATCATATTTGAACTGAGGACCCCCCAAAATAATCATATTTGAACTGGGGACCTCCAAAATAATCATATTTGAACTGAGGACCCCCCAAAATAATCATATTTGAACTGGGGACCCCCACCCTGGAGTTGAGGCATTACATTTATTTTTACTCAGTCCCCACAGATAAATATTGTGAAAATAGCAGATCTTTTCTTTTTTTAGGTATTCAAATTAAATTAAATTAAATTGTCACTTTACTGTCATCTGGGGACCCCCCCAAAATCATGTGGGGACCCCGACCCACATGTTGAGAACCACTGTCATAAACGACAATGCAATGAATACATATTTGTTTTCTGTGTGGACCCCAGGCTCTGGAGGTGATCAGGCAGTTGAAGGAGTCCATGCAGATCCAGAGGGCACACATGCGGCTGCGGCTCACTCTGCCAGCCAAGGAGGGCAAGAGGGTCAAAGAGAAGCTAAAGCCACTGCTCAAGGTGGTGGAGAGCGAGGACTTTGATGAGCAGCTGGAAATGGTAGGGGACACCTTCATCTCATACTGTATGATCCATCAGTTAATAGATTAAAAAGAAAAAATGAATTCCCGGCCGCACACTTCACGCTGTTTAAAGTGGTCTTATATACAGTATGAGCATGTTACGTGTGTGACGCCCATTGTCCACCGTCCACCCACAAGGCAATTTTAATATGCAATCAAATGGGTTTCGAAACTTGGCTTCGTGGTTGTGTATGTTGGAAGATAGTAACACAGCACACAGTATTTTACCCTCTTCCATTGAGGCTCATCCAACTATTTCCTCTCTCCATCCATCTTACCACACACCCAGGTGTGTCTAGTGGACCCCGGCTGCTACAGGGAGATCGATGAGCTCATCCGATGCGAGACGAAAGGCAGAGGCTCCGTGGAGGTGCTCAATCTGAAGGATGTGGAGGAGGGAGACGAGAAACTGGAGTAGCCTCCTCCCCCCAACCCAGAGTCATTGAGAGAGAGAACACTCCCATAGACTTACATTTTAGGGCAGATATTCATATAATATTCAATAATGTATTGCCAAAACCAACTTACAATTGATTCGGAATTTCTATCCTGAATCAAAAGTAAAAAATACCCCATTCTATTCAGTGTTTTATGAAGCATGCTCGCTTCATGGCCACGTGATCGCATCCCGGCGAGATCGTAGTGTCGCAACTGTCTTTCAACGGATTTGCCCCAACCTAGAAGCACCACATAATCCCCATTTCTTTTGCCCCAACCCCTGACCGTGTCTACACTAAAACCCACCACACTGGAGAGAGTTCAAGTTGTGAGGTGATATTGGTTTGGTGTGCATTTGTGTGCCTGCATCCTGCCTTTTTTTTCCCTTTGAGAACTCTGCTGTTGCAATGATTCATAAATTGCTTTATTTTATTTTTTGATTGTAATTATTCCATAAAGTCATAAGCATATTGTAATAAAGAAAGTATATAAATAAAAGTTCAAAAAGTATTTGGGCTGAGTTTCACTGAAACATAATGTACAAAGCGAGTCAAACTAAATGTAATGCCTACAATTCCAAGAGCTTGTCAGGGTGGGGGGTCCCCAATTCGATTATTTTTGGGGGTCGCGGGCTGGAAAGGTTGAGAACCACTGACCTAGTATGGTAGCAGAGTGAGTGTCATTCCTTAACATGCTCAGCCCAAAACAGTAAACAAAATCAGTTGAGTAAGGTCTGGTTAGAACACCAAATGGGGTACATGGGTGATACAGTAAACAGTTTCTTCTTTTGTATCAAATATTGCTTTTATTTGAGATGCATTCATAAAGCATTTGTTTTAAAACTGAGTAAAAACCCTACTGATACACAATACTAGTCTTTGTATCTAATGAACAAACAAAATAGCATCACATCATCTCATGTAAACAGTACAGCCACTTGGCTTGTTATAAATGATGTTGTCTGATGTTCATATGCAGCTACAACCATATCCCGTTTTAAGTGCCTTTTTGCATTCGTCTGAACTTTGCTTAAGTCTCAGAATCACCGTCAGTTAAACGACACAAATGAAAACCTTCAAAAATCATTTGAGAAACTGTTAATGTCAGGGTGTTAGAGTTCCTAGCCAAATCCCAGTTAATAAAAGTAAGTTCCAAGTGATATACAACTGAGTCTACATGTTAGGGCTTTGTATAAATTAGCCAGTGCATCATCATCACCACAACCCCTGAATCCAACAATACCCATTTAACTTGCAAGTCATTTCCCTCACATCCAGTTAAATATGGCAAAATATTTGTGCTCAGTAAGCAACCATACACCCTCAAATAGGCTGTGACCTCCGTCCATACTGGCTGTGTGTGAGTGCAGTACTGTTGATTGTGCTCAAAGGGTCCTGAGCTTCTCGGTCTGCCTCAGGATGTCTCCCCCATCGAGCGAAAATAGAGGGACCCCCCTGTTCTGACTCCAAAGTGGGGCATCTGGTCATGAGAAAGCACCCTCCAGCTAAGCTCAAAGCAAAGGAGATCCATCCCATGTACAGGGCAGGTCCCCAGTCTCTCCGCAGATGTACAGCGGCCTCAAGAGGCTGACTCGTGTGGTGACACGTCCAGGCGGTGGGAATGAGCAGCAGTATCCCAGACAAAACAAAGACAGCCCCAGACACCACCTTGATTTGGCCACGCTTAGGGAACCACACCGCCCCCGATGCGCCAATCACCGCCGCAAATGTCCCGGCTCCGACAGAAGCCTCCAGCAGGGCTCTCCAAATGCGGAAGTTCCCAGACAGGGACAAAAGAGTCTGGTAGAAGGAGCAGTGCAGGCTGCCATCATGGGCTATGTCCCAATGGTCCCATTCCAGCCACACGCCATCCCAGTAGGCTGGCAGCGTGGCTGTGGTATTGTCCACTGTGCCACTCACCTTCCAGAGGGAGAGGCAGCGTGTGAGGATGGCAGAGAGCCATCCTGCAATGCCCAGCCCCAAAGCAGCGAGCTCCAGACTGCGCTCCATTACTCTGGCCAGCCTGCTCCTCCTCTTCACTGCATGCAGGCAGGCCTGACTGCCCAAACCAGAAACAGCTGCCGGCACAGTTGAAAGGGGTGGGGTGTTGTTTTGTGTGTGTGTGTGTGTGTGTGTGTGTGTGTGTGTGTGTGTGTGTGTGTGTGTGTGTGTGTGTGTGTGTGTGTGTGTGTGTGTGTGTGTGTGTGTGTGTGTGTGTGTGTGTGTGTGTGTGTGTGTGTGTGAGTGACTGTTAGCTGTCTGTTGGGTGGTGATACCGGTTTTCTGGTAGTCATGGAAAGAAGAAGGCGTGGAGCAGCTCTGCTCCCTCGGGGAGAGGAGGAGGGAAATCCCTCTGTTTATTCTGCCATGGTTTCATAACATTCCCCTTCTCTCAGTTTCAATTGAGAGTGAGACTCACCACAACAAAGATGCCACTGTGTTTTGACTTCCTTGTCACTGGAATGTTCATTAGGAAACAATTGTGAAGGGCCACACATTTTTTGTAAAGGATATTGATGTGTGTTCTCATAATACTAGAGTGATTATCTGTTTATAATCAAAACAATACATGTCTTTCAGATTTGTAAATTAGTGAATGGACTAGCTCATGTCCATACACAAAGTTTATTTATAATTCTTTGGATCAAATTACCAGATGAAAAACATGGATTTCAATAAACCATCCTCTTGTAAATGTGAGGAATATACAGAAGATATACAGTATGGTATTAAAAATACAATTTGGTTTATTACAGGATAATAATACAAAAATTCACATTCAACAATCAGATAACTACAGCTACATTTTGATTTGTTTTTCATGTTAATCTTGCTCAAGGAGATTTTATAATATTCATATTTAAATTCCACATGAAGTGATGCTGTAAATTTGATCTTACAGTATCTTCGGTCTTTAAAGGAGAATGAAACCCTAGGCTGATTTTGTAGTTTGTTTTCCTGTACAGAATGGTAAAAATGGCTGGCTGATTTGTTCACTACTGTCGACGCTGACACATTGGCACACCTAACTCTAACACACCCATTATAATTTGAATTGGCTGTAGCTGTGTTTCTTATGACAGTGTACCAGGTCAGCCAGCTATTTTTGTTTTTGTTTTTACCCTTCTGTAATGTTATACCTGTACAGAAAACAAAATACAGAATGAGTCTAGGGTTTCATTCCCCTTTAATGTTCATATTCTGATATGACATTTGTCTTCAATACTCTTCTGCTGCCCTCGCCTCACACATAGTTCTTGACAGCATAGCCACTGTGAGTAGTAGGTGTCCTGGCCTGCGTGTAACCACTGGAATGGTACCTGGCCCTTTGCGGAGGGCAGCTGGTGCACAACATGGCCCCTCCGCAGAACAGCAGCCCTGACGTCACCCAGCCGATGTAGATGGCCGCCCCGATCTCCTTTTTCAGCACCTCCGGGACGCGAGGGTTGTGAAAGTCACTGATGATGGAGCTGGCGGTCCAGGACACGGCCATGATTGTGGTGAGGCCGGCCAGGCCGAAGATGGCGCCGGCGCCTACCACCACCCTGGCCTTGATCCGCGGGTTGCTCAGACAGTTGGTGCAGCGCGCTCCCAGGAGGAAGATGAGGAAGCCCAGGCAGCCCAGCACCATGCTGATGCAGACGAGGCCGCGGGCGGCCTGGAGGTCGGGCGACAGATCCAGCAGGGCGTCGTAGATCTTGCACTGCATTTGACCCGTGTACTCGTTGACGCAGGTCATCCACAGCCCTTCCCAGAACACCTGCATGACCACCAGGTGGGTCCCGATGAAGGCCGTTACCTTCCACATGGGCAGAGCACAGATCAGGATGGTCCCAGCTACACCCATCATGGACAGGCTGATGCCCAGCTCCTGGAGAGCCATGGGGTGCTGCACCCACTCTCTTCCTCGAGCTGTGGGGAAACACACATAGCAGACAGGAATTAAAGGATCATTGAATTAGTGCTCACTGCAGTAGGCACCAATGACACAATTATAGTTTCAGTAAACAACACAACAACCATTTTGCATGAAATCAGAATCACTTTTATCCCCAAAGAGGGAAAAAAATACACAATGAAAGTTACTTGAAATGATATGGTGTTGGTATTGTATGGTATTGTATGCACAGTAGGTGTACACACATGCACCTACTGTACTGTTACTGTAGCTGTAACAAAACCTTTATTGCTGTATTTGTAACTGGTCTGTGAAATAGATGATACATGACTTGTCCCATACACACGTCCAATACTGATCCATACCCAGTCTGACCCAATACATATTGTTATTATTATCATTTTACTTGTATACGTATGTATTTATTTACTTTGTTATTATACCGTACTATTATATTCTATACTTTTGTTTATTTCATCTGCTGTATTTGTCTTTCTTAGTTTTTCTTCTATGTAAGAGCAATGCACCAAGTCAAGTCTTTTTGAACATACCTGGCCCATAAACTGATTCTGATCCTATTGTTGGATGTCCAACATGGTGTTTTGCTTATCTTGTGCCCGGTATAATTATTTGTTTGACAATTAAGCCATAACACCATTTTATCTGAGTCGTATTTATTCAGAAACAAATAAATGAGCATCCAGAAATTAATTAAAATAAGAAACAAATTATTTTCCCAATATCAACAAACTGTCCATTCCATCAAAGACTTCTGTATAGAGCATAACAACACAGGACTGTCAGGACCATATCATATTTGACTTTAATTTTTATTATGCTTCTAAATAATAATTATAATAGGTATCTGCTGATTCATTTATGAACTCATTTCTGGAAATGTACAAGCTTTTCCTGTAACTGCTTGCAGAAGATAGACGTCAGAGCACAATAAAAATGTTTGTCATACTTTTGTATACTGTCATAGTTCCCAAACTACATAAACCACATTGCATTCAGTTGTGCATGAAGGAAAATCACCACTAGGAAGCAGTATTTCAACATAAACAGACCGATGGAACCCCATATGAAAAGTCTATATGGTAATTATTTTGTGCAAATGTAAAACAAAATGTATTTTTTTATCGATCTAAAATATTTTAATACATTTGATTACAATTATAGATTAAAAAAAATGTGTTGTGGGCTTGTAGATCAGCTACTTTTGCTATTTATGTGTGACTCCATTGTAGCTACGACAAAGTATAAAATAGGGCTTAAATGGTTAAAGGGAGTGTACAGTAGCCTAAGTGATGTATTTTTGTTCAAATAAGTGTTAACACACAGTAGCTCTATATTGTGATAGTATTAGATTTTTTCTGAGGATTACACAAGAAAGTCCTTAGACTTATTTCCATTGAGGTCCTCTCACAGTTAACAGTTTATAAGTTAAAACATTACAATTCAAAACACATGACAATAACAGTACATACATAAAAACAAGTGCTCCCTTATCTCTCCCTAGACTAACGACCCTCTGTAGGGGAACCTTTTCTAATAGACAGGCTTTTGTCTGCTGCTTAAAAGACCTCAGATTGGTTGTCAGTTTGACACTGGTTTTGAGGTTGTTCCACTGTGTGTGTAAATGATCCCTTGCCCACTTTACTTTTAAAAGCAGGATTGCTCACATCTGCTACACTGGCTGGTGAAACATTTGTGTACTTCGTTTACCTGAGTAAAACATGTCTGATGTCTGACATATGATCTAATGAACCATGGTCAATCTGGCCATGGTAACCCTGGATTCTACTGGGAGCCAGTTGAGCTCTCTAAACTGGTTCCTACCAATATGGGTTCTGGGTCCCACCCCTTAGAATTACCCTGATCAGTCTATTCTGAGCTGACTGTAGCTTGGTTTTGAGGGATTTCATTAAGCCCTCGAATCAAGATGTACATGCAAAATCAAAGTGGCACAGAATAAGGGAGTTGGCCACCACCAGTTTAGTCTCCCTATCTAAGTACCTTGCTGTCCGTTGAGTATGTAACTCTGACATTATATGGTTCCATTTGTATACTGTCAGAGTTAAGGAGAGACCTTGAAATGTAAAAGTTTGAGAACCGTTGCTATAAAGTGTTTGTTCAGTAACGGGTCCCCCTGTCTCTCCATCTTTTTAGTGAACAGAAAATGCATTTTCAAGTCGGGGTACCAATTTCATCCAATCAGGAGAGAGAACTCATAGGATAAAAGAATTGGAAAACTATCAAATTTAAGCTGATAAATGGGTTCTGTCTCCTGATTGGATTAAATTTGTGTCCCACATGAAAACGTATTTTCTATTTATCAAACAGGTGGTTGCTAGTATAGAATGTTTGTTACTGAACAAACAATGCAATTATTAATAGCACAATGTAGAGCTATATAACTTTTTAACCAAATATATCACCTACACTACCTTTAATGAGAGTCAGACTAATAGATTTAGTTGATTATAAAAACATTAGAATGTTTTCGCTCTAACTCATTGCTATATGAGAAATATGGTTCTTGATTATTCCATTAACTGAAAAAGTAATTCATAATAATTACTACGAATATAATCAATAGTTGCAGCCCTAAATATAATATACTCTATGTCATATTAATCAATTGTTTTAGTAGATTTTCAGTCTATCAAAAATGCACCCAGTAACCTTCCAACTCTGGTGCATTAATGCTGTGTCATCCAAAATGTTCAATGAGAAACCTGTGTTTCTGAACACTAAGCTAAATAAGAAACACCGGAGTTAACAATTCCAGTATATAGGGCCAATATACATGAGTTGAACAATAAACCCTCAACTTTTAAACAGTTACTGCATAGTAATAGTTTTTCTTTTCTTTTCTTTTTTATATTTCTTGTGAGAACTGTGAAACGTGACACTCCCCTGCTCTCTGTTGCTTCCCTGATGCCAGATCAGATAGTATGAGAACACAACACCATTCTATAACAGGTTGGTGGGGACAAGAACTAACGCAAACTACAAATCACAACTCAACTACTCATAAACATTACTTATATTAGTTCTAAACTCTTCATTTTGAGACTCTGGCAGAATAAAATAAACACATGGACTGCACAACGAATTACTGAGGAGAAATATTTCATAAGATTAACATCATTCCAGATTTCAGTGATTCACAAAACAGCTACAAAGTATTTATGCAATAACCTCCAGCAATGAGATACCAGAGCTGGTTGATTATTTGTGATAAGGCCCTGATAAACAGGTTTTCACAATGATAGTGTTAAATATTGCAAAGTGAATATTTTGAATTATTAATCTACAAACAAGAATAACAAAACAACAGAAAACTGGCACTACTAAATGCCATTTATTTTGATAAAATGACAAAGTCCGAAGATATGAAAACTACAAAGCTGTGATTTCAAGGATAATTTCTAATTTAGTCAAACATGTAAAAAACAGAGGTTATATTATTTAAGTCATCTTTATACAGATAGTAATGTTTTTATTACAAAGAAACAACATTGGCAATTGCAGCATTCTTTAAACAAATAAGCGTCATCCCCCAGGCTGGAAATTAGAAGCTGAAGTGCATATGTTTCCATATTGTACATGGTCGGTGCATTCACTCTTTCAAACAGTAGCTTTTTAATTATGTTTCCCAGCATGTCCTTATATTACAAGCCACCCGTACTCATTGATATAAAACCATGTCAAACAGGCTTCCCTTTTGTCCCTTTGAAAGTCTCAAATATAAGTCTTCGACGGGGTAGAGGAAACTACTGAATCCTGTTTGCTCCGTACTCCTGATGACTTGGCCAGCAGGTAATTTGCAGAAGAGGCACTGTCTTCTTTGGGGGGACAATTGGCACACAGCAGCCCTCCTCCCAAGATCAGCAATAGCGCAGCACCCCAGCCGACATACAGAGCAGCCCCAAGCTCCCTTCTCTGGGCATCGGTCATTATAGGGTTGTAGAAGTCCCTAATGATCATGCTGGCGGTCCAAGACACAGGGATAAGGCACAGAATACCACTGATGATTAACACCACACCTGCTGCCACCGTTGCTTTTGCCTTGGACCTCCCCTCTGGAATGAAGTTGGTGCATTTTCCGCCGGCGAAGGCCATCAGGAGGCCAGCAATTCCTGTGACAATAGACACCACGACCAGCGCCCGGGCTGCCTGGAGGTCCGAGCCCAGAGCCAGCATGGAGTCATAGACTTTGCACTGCATCTGTCCTGTGCTCTGTACCACGCAGCTCATCCAGATGCCCTCCCAGATAGTTTGGGATGTCACTATGCTGGTGCCAATGAAAGCTGTGACCCGCCACATGGGTGCACCGCAAACGATGATCACCCCAATCCAGCCGAACAGGGCCAGAGCGCTGCCCAGCATCTGCATGCCCATGGAACCCATACTGTACGTCCAACGACTCTATCTCACACAACACTTTGAGAGAACATCGGAAGTCGATCGGGTGTTGATGTGCATTCGAAGCAGAAGAAAAAAGGGAGGTGTGCAATGCTAGCTATTAAAGACACTTTAGAAGCCCAGCCAAAGAATACCAGCCATGCAGGATTCTTTGTGTGAGGACAATATAGGTGGGGGTTTCATTTATTCACCAAGAAGGGAATCGTGTTACAAGAGGCTTTGTTGTTCCTACGACCAACAAGGAAAAAGGATGCATGTGCATGAAAATGCACCAGCTCGAAACTGAGATGTTGTGAATGCGTGACCCTGGTCACAGATTGTTAGGCCTATCAACAAAAACAGCAACAGTGCACAGTGCTGAAATAAGAGGGTGAAGAGATTAGTTTGTTGACTGGGAGTTTTGTTGACCCACACTTCAACTATCACTGATACAAAATGATGAACACTCAAGACACAAAAAAGTGCTTACAGTTTGATGTTGTCAATTAGAATGAATGAATGAATTGAAACCATAAGCACTTTTCATGAATTAATGAATGTTTTTATTGCAGACTCATGGTCCATAGAAAAAATACAATTACAAAAAAATAAACAAATTAGAATATATGTATGATCTAGCTACCAAATAACTAATATGAAATAATTGTTTATGGATATTTGGAATCAAATCATTTGAAATTGATGTTTGCATTTGTTTTAATGAAATCCTGATGTAATTGTGCCTATCCCTGCCCACAACATAAACCTATGACAATGCCCATGGCAAAACAAATTCAACATTTGAAAAAAGCTCTCACAACCGGTTCAGGGACATTCTTTTTGTACTGACAGAGGGCAAGTAGGCCTAAGAGTGATACACTTTCACATCCTATATGTTTATATTGATGAAACACATTACTCTGCTGTTTTTCTGATGCAATGTTTACAATCAGAAGTCACTGTTCTTATACTGCATATGGATGGGTAGAAATGCTACTGCGCCCATCTTTATCTTATCATGTATTACCAGTCATTTCCTAAGTGGACAAACCAATGTTTGCACTGTAAAGTTACTTCAGTTCATTAGAAAGGAACAGCTACAACATTGGAAACAGGTTCAACCAGTTTTTGTTACGTCTGCATGTTAGAAGTCAAGCAAAAGTCTTTTTAGAATATTCTCAGAATATTATGCCCTAAATTCATTTTGTATATTGTCTTTATAACAGCATGGAAGTCATATTAACAAGCTTTTAGCTATTGATGTTTGACATGTGAGGACATTTTAACTTATGCTGCAAACATTTTGCACACTAATACCCTCAAAGGTGCATTCCTAACACACCCAACAACATTTTTACAACTGATCTAGTTCCACTCTGACAAGGGTAGAATGTGGGGTATTGTTTTAGCGGGAGTTCCATAGATTCCTTGTTCTTGCCTTCACAGTGTCATTAAACATAAAAAAGAAGCTGACCAAAACCATACCACCGACACTAACAAATATATATCGTTTTGTATAATTTCTTAAATAAAGAGAGTAACCACAAATAAAGGCAAAAAATAGCATGTGTTTGAATGTTTTATTAAAAAGCAATGTCATTGGTTGTTCATATTGTACATAAAGTAGTAATTTAACATGGTTTGTTATCAAATACAGAGTATATCAATCATATACAGTAGTCCATTACATTTCTTCATTCTCCATTGTTGCATAGCTTAGATGTATTTAATATACAGAAAAAATAAGCTCTGATACAAGCTTAACGTAAAAGGCTCTTGTTTAGTCCATTCGCCACCTCAAGACATGCAAGAACTTCATAAATTACACATAAATTGAATTGCACCGTACTCTAGGCAAATGTCCTCTTGTTCCCGTCAAAGCATTCTGAATTAGTCAGGAAATGACATATGGACGAGTGTTCTTCAATCGTGTGTCATTTTCAAAACATTTTCAGGGACGTTAAAGATGGGACGCATCATTTTACCAACTTGTGGCGCTCTCACAGTGGCAACAAATCATTTTCAGTCTTGTTTGGGTAAGCAGTCCTCTCAGACGTAGGCTCGGCTGGTGGCTGTGGACCTAGCCTGGGAGTACTTGACTGGATAGTTGCTGTCGTCTTTAGGTGGGCAGGAACTGCAGAGAAGGGCCCCTCCCAAGATGAGGAGGCCAGCGGTGCCCCAGCCGATGTACAAGGCCGCTCCCAGCTCCCTCCGCTGGGCATTGGTCATGATAGGGTTGTAGAAGTCCCTGATGATGGTGTTTGCAGACCAGCAGACAGGGATGAGTATCAAGACGCCAGAAATGATGAAGATAATCCCAGAAGCGATGGCCACTCTGGCTTTAGCGGTCTCCTCCTCCACAAAGTTGGTGCATTTGCCCCCGGCAACTCCCAGGAGGATCCCGAATGCGCCCGCGATGATGGCAACGATTGTCAGAGCCCTGGCTGCCTGCAGGTCTTGGGGCAGGGCCAGCAGAGAGTCATAGATCTTGCACTGCATCTGACCTGTACTTTGAACTACACAGTTCAGCCACAATCCTTCCCAGACAGTCTGTGCTGTCACAATGTTGGCTCCGATGAAGGCTGTCACCTTCCACATGGGCAGGGCAGTCACGATGATGCTCCCCAGGAAGCCGATGATAGCCAGGGCAAAGCCCAGCATCTGTCGTCCCATTGACACCATGGTGAAGTGTTCTCTTGATCTCTATGAGTCAGAAGTTAAAAAAGTAAGTCAAGGTTTTCTGTTCAGAGTGTAGGTCAGTTCAGCTCGGCTATAAAGATGGATAATGACTGGGTCACTTCGTCTTCAGTTATAAGAACGCCTTCAGAAGGGTGGAGTCAACGACTCAATGCCCTTCCTGCCTGACCTGAAACGTTTGTGGAGGGTAATTTTCCTGCCCGGCCAGATTCTTCACATAGTCAGTATGCGTAATGGGCTGTAGTTTCGGTGAGATGAGCATCAACCTTAAGCAGTGCACCATAAACAAAGGGAGGAGGCGCTAAATGCTCTATTCAAATAATGCTTTTGGTCACCAACCGTTGGCTGAACAGAAACTCATCTTTCTGGAGGCCTAAAGAGGAGCTAGTACCAGTTTCCCTGTAGACAGACGACCCCCCCCCTCCCCTTTTTTTTGTACATACTTTTTATTTTATTTTCTAATGCTTTTTTTGTATATATTTTTTTATTTTCTCATGCCTTTTTTGTACATAATGGTATATATATTTTTCCTCTGTATTCTTATGTTGATTTTGAACTGTTTGGTTGCTATATATGTCTATGAAATTAATTCAAGGACCCCAACGGAAACAAGCCCGCAAGGACTTTTTTGGCCGGACCTTTTAGACAAAAGCATTATAAATGTAACTGTGTTGTTTTACATTATTTTGCCTAATAAAAATGTCAATCAATCAAAAACTCAAGGAGCCAGTCTTCACACTGGTTTCAGGGTAAAAACAAAAAAGGCTATCAACAATGGCTCTGGTCTAAAAAGTCCCTTTTCTTGTTCCTGTTTTATGATGTATTCATTAGTTGTTTTATCACCACGTTTGATTCTCTGTTTAGTTTTTTGGAGTGCTGAAGAAGGCCATCATGGTTGAAACACATCCACTCTATCAGGGACTGCTGCATTAAAATGTCCTTGCCCATACGCAAAGAAATGTCATCTATAGTGAAATGAGGACAACTTGCATTCTGGACCCCCCAAAAATAAGACTATCAACAATGGGACAAGGCTTAGAAAGCTGGTGGTCCAGGCTCATGTTTTGTTTGTCACCATTTGGCCTTGCGCTATTTGTCAATTGTATGTCATTAAATCTAAGGGTCCTTCACTCTGATCAATGTAAGCATTATTGCTCAAATTCCTCATATTGTAATCAATTCATCATTGTGATCAATTCATCAGTTGATCAAGTGGCATTAGGTAAATTGTATTTTATTTTATTTTAGTATCTTATAATATTGCAAGGCCAGTTGCTTATGGCATCATTGTACTCAGCCTGAGCCTGTAGATTTGGTGGGTGCGTTTGTAGGTTAATTAATGCCACAGATGCCTTTGATTGTATCGTGCCTCTCCTCCTGTATTTAACACGCCTTGCCATGTAATGTATCAAGACCTGATGAAGACCATTTACGGTCGAAACGTTGACTAACCACAAATAAAACTTTTTACTGGGAGCTTAAACAGTGTGCAGACTTCCCCTCTTTTCCCCTCTTGCTTCTCAGAGTTTAGATACTAATAGACTAGACAGGGCCATAATTACTATCCCTTTACCCTGACAAAACATAGTCATACTAAGTATTCAACTATAGATAAAAGATTTATTTAGGTACACTTCTGTTGGTCTATGTTTATAAGAAACTACTTTAATAACTAATATTGAAAATGTAATACACACATGCACGTATGCGTGTGTGACTCCTACAAAATCCAATAAAGTACTTCATAAACCCTGGAAATCTCACTTGAACATGTTTTATTGAAATCATTTTCCAGTGAACACAATAAAATAAATCATCTCTCTTTACAAAACATTACATATTGGTATGGCAACATAAAAATCCTCTCAAAGGACAAGTGGCAGGAGTTGACAAAGACCTGTGTGTTGCTTTAAAAGCATAATTATATTTCCGGGCAAGAAAACATAATATAATCAGACTCATAATAACCAAACTTAGTTATAGTGAATAGTGGAAGTTCAGATCCCAACAACACAGACAAGCACATACCAACCTGAACAAATAAACGTACTGTGGTGCAATATTATTTTTGCAGTGGCAAAACATCGCAAAACATCTTATGAGAACATCAGGACAGAAATCACAGTCTTTTCACAGGGGGAGTCTCTTTTCTGTCCATTTAAGCTTCTTTAAAGGTATTGTCTGGCTGAGTATGTGGTTGGTGCTGCATACGGTTTGCTGGGCGCATAGGATCCTGTGCCTGAGTATGGTCTACCGGGAGGGGGGCCATACACAGGCCCATAGTTAGCTGGGTTAACCTGCGGGCCAGTGTAAGGGTACATGGGTGCTGGTCCGTATCCTGGGTATCCATACATGGGCCTTTGGGGTGGGCATGATGTGGTCAGGATGATCCCACCGATAAGGAGCAGTGCAGCAGAGGCCCAGCCAATGTAGATGGAAGCTCCGATTTCTCTCCTCTGCGTCTCGATGGTCAGAGGGTTCATGAAGTCAGTGATGGTGGTCGCCGATGACCAGCAGACGGGGATGAGAATCAGGACAGCAGAGAAAATGATGAGGCAACCGCCTACAATCACCACCTGGGCCTTGGATGTATCAGTCTTCAGACAGCCCATGCACTTGGCACCGATGAAGGTGACTATGAAGCCGATGAAGCCAAAGATAATGGAGATGATTACCAGGGCCCGGGCGGCCTGGAGGTCCCTCGTCAACCTCATCACCGACTCGTTCATCTTGCACTGCATCTGACCTGTGCTCTGCATCACGCAGTTCATCCACAGGCCGTCCCACACGATCTGGCCCGTGACAATGTTGGCTCCGATGTAAGAGGTCACCCTCCACATGGGGATGCCGCAGGACACACACACCCCTACAAAGCCTATGAAGCTTATGATCTGGCCTGCTACTTCCTTGCCGATCCGCCCCATGGTGAAGAGGCTGTGTCTGCGGTGGGAGAGAGAAAGCTTTGGGCTCACAGGTCTAGTTCTCCTACGCTCTGTTCTACCAAAATGACTCTCCGGACAGTTGTTTGTTGGAGGAGGAATGCAGCAGTAGGAGGAGTGTCATCTAGTGAGTTTTTCCAGCCAAACTAGATTCCTCTAGCCTATCACCATGAAGATATATATACAGGTGGAGGAGTGGCAACCATTTTCACTTGTAGTGTAGTTCTTGTGTATATGAAAGGATTCTTTCATATGCGCAGAGTTTACCAGGCTGATTGTTTAGTTGGGTATCTATCTGCCAATCAGCAGATCAAAAGGACCCAAAACCGGCACTGATATCTGCTAAATGTGTCTTTACTGTAAGGGCTTTTATTCACACAAGGCTTGCTTATGTAGTAATTCAGAAAATGAAATAATATGTCTGGATTGCACTTTGCAATACATTTTCAGTACATTTAGTCTTCCTTTTACTTCACAAAAAATACATTTTTAAAAAATGGCATTGCTTTGGAAGCAACAAAAGCATTGGCTAATCTCTCCATAAAGGCAGCAATAACCATAAGAATGACAGTGACACATGACTTCCTTTATCCTTAATGGAAGTCATGGATGACAATATCTCCTGAGGTATTGTTTCTCAATGTGGGGTCTGGGGACCGTCAGGGGTCCTTGGAGGGGGGGGGGGGGGTCCGGGGGATCCCCAGCTAAATTATTGATAATTAATCTTCACCATTAGTATGTACAAGTAAATACAACTAGAGAACATACAATAATTCCTTACTACATCCTTATTACTTATTTTGTATCTCGTCCAGCATCTGTGTTTCATGCCTGTTGTGCTGCTATGACGCCTTGATTTATCTCAGGTCTATGGGTATTTTGATCAGAGTTTCACTGTTACATCTACCGTATGCCTACTGTACACAGGAGAAAAGGAAGTCTGGACCAAATGACAGACCAGTATCTAACAATAAAAATGTTCTTGAAGATTGAATAAAGTACCATATCAAAGATAGAGGTCTGTGGCCATCAGGTACAGGGGGGCTCAGCTATGGAACAGCTATATTGAGATCTCATCAAAGTCTGCTTTACTAAATCATTTTAAATATAAGCTTAGAACCCATTTGATGAATCAAATTTAACAATTGACATAGACTTCAACTCTCGCACTTGCACATATACTCCTGATTCTACTAATATGTTATTCGTTTCTCTCTTTAATTCATACTGTGTAACTGTGTATTATTTTGTGTTTTATTTTTCTAAGTATTTTTGTTGAGGTGAGATTAACTTTATAAACCCCACAGGGTTTTCTAAATCTCACCTGCACAACCCAACCCAATATTATGCTGTTGTTACAAATGTGTTGTTTTTAAATGTGCAAATATACTAAAGATAAATAAATAAATAAAAGGGTTGAGGCTATTTTCCTGATAAATAACAGGCCAAATGAATGATGGAATTTGTAACCCAAAACAACCCTCTCAAAACCTGAATAGTTCAAAGAGTTGTCTCCACCGCTCCCACATAGATTAGATTCTATACGACATCCTAAATGCATGATCTAGCTAGTAGTCCACCCCACAGTCTCACACTTCAACACTTTGGTGACGCTGAGAAAAGTGGTTAAACTAGGCCATGTGCATACATTTTATAACTGCATAATAATGTTCTTACTAACTTTGTGATGTTCTTTTATAACTTTTTAAGCTAAGAATTAATATATTTACCCAAACCAAAAGGTTACTTTGAAAGACTATCACTACAGTAAAACTAAGAGTCTGCTACAGTTTCTATCTTACACTGTAGTTGTTTAAATTCACAGGAGTAAATGAACAGTGATCATCAAGGAGATTGTTTATTTACAGTAAAATAAAAAGTATACACAATATTGTTATTTCTGCATTAGAATGACAAATATTTAGAAAAAAACTATGGATTCTTAAAAGGTGATTCAAATACACCCCATGCAAATTGAGCACTTTTGGGAAACAATCTTTTTCAGTTCTCCAAAACGATAAGCAAATGCTTAAATCCAGTATTGATTTTGTCAATAAATGTACCTTCAATAAAAACAAAATATTGAATAAAATGAATATACATCCTTTGTTTTGTTTTCCACACTAGTCTGTCTCGGTTATACAGTATATCTTCCAGTGCAACAAATGAAGACCTCCTGAAATCCCTCCTTTCTTACCAAACTGCTGTGACAACTCTAAAAATAGAAGACACATGCCACTTGTCAATTTAATTTCTACAGTGGCGCCCTGTCAAAGTGACAGATCTATATAAAATGTAATGAGCCAGTTAAAATCCCTAATTATTACCCCTAAAATACTTTCAAAGCAAATTATTCAACATCAATATTGAAATTCTTTCTCCATTGATAATCGGAAACATTTGCATTGTTTTTCTGCATCTTCATTTAGACATATTCCCGGGATGTGGCACTGGACCTCGCAGGTGTAAATTTGGGCACGTATTGGTGGTGATTGTCTTTTGGGGGACAGTTCCAGCACAGTAACGACCCCCCCATCAGTAGCAGAGCGCTGGCTCCCCAGCCAATGTAAAGGGCTGCTCCTAACTCCCGCCTCTGGGCTGCAATCATCATTGGGTTGTAGAAATTCTGGATGATGGTGTTGGCGGACCAGGAAACTGGGATAAGACAGAGAATCCCTGAGATGATGAACATAACTCCAGCCACAATGCAGGCCTTGGCCTTGGACCGCTTTTCCTCAATACAGTTAGTGCATTTCCCTCCAGCAATCGACATGACAACAGCAAAGATACCAGTTAAGATAGAAATGATGATCATGGCGCGAGCCGCTTGGATATCCTGAGGCAGAGCCAGCATGGAGTCATAGGTTTTGCATTGCATCTGGCCTGTACTCTGGACAACGCAGTTCATCCACATGCCCTCCCAGATGGTCTGGGCAGTCACAATGTTGGCACCGACAAAAGCTGTGACCTTCCACATGGGCATGGCGCACACCACGATGACCATTAACCAGCCGATCAAAGCCATTGAAAGGCCTAGGAGCTGAATCCCCTGAGAAACCATCTTTTCTGCCTTCTTTCCTCACACACTCCCATCAAAACGAAGAGGTCCCAGAAAGTGGAAGCTGCATAACGTCCAGAATAATGTCCAGCTTTTATAGATTTGAGCTGTGAGAGGAGGGGACTCAGACATGAGGGTAGGTGATACCATAAGCCTCAGCTGCAGTTTGCTGGGATTGTTTACACACAAACAGAGGCTCTGTGACCTCCAGTACTGCTGACCTACCAGAAAACAGCTTCAAGGTCAGAGACACTAGAAAGAAAGTCTGTTTTTATGTTTTATATGTTTGTAAGAAACCTTCTTTAGACATTAAAGAAGGAAATCACACTTACATAAAATTATACTGCTCAAAATAATTACGGGAATACTTTGTTTACAGTTTTTATTAGTTTTAGTATTAGTTTAAAAAAAATCATACTTCTGGTTATTTGTCAGGTGCAAGGATTCAAGATGGTCAGAATAAGTAATGGGAAATCAAAACTAACAAACAATATTCAGTTACAGATGAACCACCAAAATGTACAAATGTGTGCTTCTGAGGTTAGATACAGGTGTGCTTGGTACAAATCAAAATAGCCAATACTAGACTAAAGTAAGACGCACTTGAACATAAGAACATAAACCCATTCATAAGACACATTTTGGGGGCCACTCTCAGTGAGCTCATTGAGGAAAACATTAACAAACTCAAGAACCTAATAAACTGTACAGGTTTGATGCATTTCTTTACCACAATTATAGTTGTGTAAAGTAACAAAGTACATGTACTCAAGTACTGTACTTAGGTACAGTTTTGAGGTATTCTTTTACTTTCTTCAGTATTTTCAATTTTCAATACTTTTACGTCTACCCCACTACATCTCAAAGGAAAATATTGTGCTTTTAATCCACTACAATTATATGAAAACTTTAGTTACTAGTTACTTTGTACACAATCTGGGAACCCATCGGCAACTTTGTACAAAACTAAACACTTCTGCCCTATATACATTTTGAACTTGTGAAATGGGACATTCTGCACAATGAGTACTTTTACTTTTGGTACTTTAAGTATATTTTGATGCAGATACTTTTGTACTTTTACTCAAGTACATTTTGAATATGGGACTTCTACTTGTAACAGTGTATATCTACATTGCAGTATTGATACTTTTACTTAAGTAAAAAAATGTGGGTACTTCTTCCATCACTGCACAATTATCAACTAAAAAGTATTTAAAACAGAAGAAGGAAGCGCTGCCTGAGTTCAGTCTTGTGGCTTTGGCAAACAGGTGCTCTTCAGTTAAACAGGTATACAAAAAATAGAAGCAAAAACTAGAAAATAAAGTTCTCTTTATGGTGAGGCAGACTGTAGGGAAAAAGGAACTGAGGTATATATGTGTGTATGGGGTAAGGGGTTGCCTGGTGGCACAACCAGTTAGTGCACTAACCAAATGCTTCTTGTGGATCCGAGTTTGAATCTGACCCTGTTTTTCCCCTCCAACTCTGCCCTCTACAGTATACTAAATAAAGTAAAGACTGCAAAAGAAAATTAACAATATTGTCTTGGTTACAATTTAGAACACCGTAGAGAAGCTGTAGAGTTTATTAGATGCATTATTTATTTTACTGCAAGGGGCAGTAAAAGACAGATAATGACAGAGAAGGGAGCTTTTTCAATTAGTTAACTTTTAACAGTTAAACAACATTTAACTGTCAATATCTATACTTGCAGAAAATGCTTATACTTCCCCTTTAGGCATCTATTTTGTGTACACATAAACTAAGACAGCAATACTAGAAAGCCTATTTAATTGCACTTTCTATTTTACTGTTTTCTTTTAAATAAGATGGAGTACGTCTTTATGATATATTTAGGTGCAGTAATACTGTACTTTGTGCTGGCTAAAGTGGAATTTGGGAATAATAATAATGATACAGGTAGTGTGCTTGGTACAAATCAAAATAGCCAATACTAGACAGTAGACACACTTGAACATAAGAACATACTGTAGACCCATTCATGAGACACATATTACATTTTTGTAACATTTTTTGACCACAATTACCAACTAAAAAAAAACGAAAGAAAGTGTCTGTGTGTGTGTGTGTGTGTGTGTGTGTGTGTGTGTGTGTGTGTGTGTGTGTGTGTGTGTGTGTGTGTGTGTGTGTCTGTCTGTCTGTCTGTCTGTCTGTCTGTCTGTCTGTCTGTCTGTCTGTCTGTCTGTCTGTCTGTCTGTCTGTCTGTCTGTCTGTCACCAAGGGCCATGTGTAATGCGATATTCTTAGGATGACTTTGGGACAGCTCTGTAATAAATAAGTTTGTTACTATGCAAGTTTTATTTTTGTTATTCTATTCTCAGAGTTCATCAGTTTCTTGTAATGAGAAATCCATTTGGGTGTGGTATAACAATAAAAGGAACACATGAAGCACGTAAGTTAAAGTAAAAAAGTGTATTTACATTTTTAGATTATTCACACACAACACACATATTTTACGATGAAATTATATCTTTAAACACAAGAGCTTATAGTTGAAATGTTTTGAAGTTGAAAAGAAAAAGAATGTCATTTGAATACATGTTTGTAACTCTATCTGTAAGTTACTCATTCAGACACTCAGTTCTTTTTCACCGTGGTTTGGGTGTGGCGTCTTCTTTAAATCCCAGTGGGGTTGCACCATCTATTCAACTGACGAGTCATCTATCTGAGGGCCAACATAAAAGCATCAAGCCAAACTGTAGAATTAATATTTCTATGTCTTACAGATATCACATTGTATGTGACACTTTGAATGAATAAAGGTGAGCCATCTGGTATTTGACCCAACGCACTGCACAAGTCCATCTCAGTCTTTTCCTGTCACTTTGACCCAAAATGTTCTTCAGACGTAGTCCTTTGATCCCGCGGTCCTGGGAGCCGTGTATTTGGCAGAGTAGCTGTCCTTTTTAGGGCAGTTGGCGCAAAGGAGGGCACCGGCCACGATGAGGAGGCCTGAGGCCCCCCAGCCAATAAAAAGGGATGCACCAAGCTCTCTCTTCTGGGAGCCCGCCGTCATTGTGTTGTAGAAGTTATTGATGATGCCGTTGGCGGACCAGCAAATAGGGATGAGGCACAGAATACCAGATATGATGAACATCACACCAGCTGCCACGCAGATAATGGATTTGGTTCTCTCATTTTCCACGCAGTTTGTGCACTTACCCCCGGCAACGGCCAAGAGGATGGCCACAATGCCTGTCATCAGGGAGATAACCATGAGGGCACGGGCGGATTGCATGTCCTGGGAGAGGGCCAGCATTGAGTCATAGACCTTGCACTGCATCTGTCCTGTACTCTGTGACACACAACTCATCCAGATGCCCTCCCATATGCTTTGGGCAGTTACGATACTCTGTCCAACGAAAGCTGACACCTTCCACTGGGGCAGTACGGTGGCAACGATGACCCCAACCCAACCGATAATGCCCAAGGCAGCGCCCACAATCTGAAGCCCAGCAGACACCATGTCTTCTGTAAAGGTTCTTGTTATGTCGTCCAAAGGAGTTCCAAAATATGCGAAAGCAGGTATGTCTCCAAATCACTTGAGAGATCCCGAAGTGTAAATGTTTGGGTCAGATTGGAGTGGGCCTTTTATATTCTTTACTCAGGAGGGGCTTGACGTATGCGTAACACACAGGTACACTGTCACACATATGTCTGACGTGCCAGTCATCCCACTCCACCCCTAACGGGCATGTATCATCATGTCAGTTTTCAGCTCCTCTCAAAATTGCTCCAGGTGAAGGGACCACATTGAGTCATTGGTATTCAAAGGTTTAACTTAAAAAAAGGAAAATAAAAAGACCATAGGGACAACACCCTCCAAATTACAGTATTGAACCTAAGCTACATATTTTTCCTGTTCTTTTTTCTTTGTGGGTAGTCTATTCTCTGTTTTATTTCCTGGGACAAACAGTAAAAGAAAGCTCAGACATGGGCTTCATAAGGGAAACAAAAGAAGGAATTCACTGACGAGAATAAGACCGTTTCCAGGGATGAGGGTCAACCACAACACTGTTTTTACACTATAATCTTTCCTGCGTTGTGTTTCGTAACAGCTTTGTACAATGGTAATTAAATGTTAAATGTCCTTAATATGAAGGATCATGGGAGAACAGATGGTAGAATAGAATGTATCTGGTCAGAATCCTATCATTTTTGGTTTGGACAAACCAAATAATGTCTCACAGCTTAGTTTAAGCATACTATTGACAAAGTCTTTTACGGTCAGGATATGATATTTGTTTTGGCTGTTGATCTGTTAAATTGTTAATTAAATGTTGCTGCCTGATGTTTGTAGTTGTAAAAAATGGAATACACAAATTGCCCCACACATCAAATGTGCCAAAATGAGCAGAACAATGTACTATCCACAATTAATGAATACAATGTGGGACAGAGTATGATCACATTGTGAAACAGAATTCTATAATATCAGTAAATAATTCATATCAGAGTCAGAGGTGAGGTTGGCAACATTACATTTAAACATGTCTTTTGTTATAGGCTACCGCTAAAACAATGTTATACTTTTTTAACTGTTGATGTCAAAAGTAAGTCCTAGTCCTTTTTGTGAAATTGACTTTATTCTTAGTGTGCAAATGAGTACACAATAGGAGAGCATTTCCTAAATTCCATCCCAATAGATCAGTTTAGTGTTGGATCTTTCAAGTTATCATAGTATAAAATAATACAATGTGTTTCATCATATTAAATACAGTACAATTAAAAAAAATAGTATAGTATTATAAAATCAGTGCTGACCTTGCAGGGATGTGATGCCAGCCCTTTAGGGTCAGAGGGCTGGTGCCTTCTCTTGTAGTTTGCCAGGGAATGGGTGTGCTTGCTTTCCAGGAGTCTTGCTGGCTCTATAGGCTGGGGTCTGCAACAACGTAAAGACATCAATAAGACATGGTGGAAACGACAAACAAAAACCTGAGTGATTTCAGTTGTTGGACTGTCGCAAAAAAACAGGGGATAGAGAGTGGGGCTGAAGAGAGGTAGAAAGAGAATCAAATTGTTGCAGGTAAATGAATGGAGGCACTGTGTGTGAGCCAAAACTGCCGTTAGGACTATAATGCCTCTATTTTACCCAAGGTAAGATCATTAAAGCCACACAGCCCAGTGCTGGAGATTGGGTTCCACAAACAGGTAGCAAAGGAGGAATTTCCACAATTAAGGCTTCGAGGATAGATGGTTTCAAAGCATATTGGCTTCCTTCTGGGATTAGCCTATGCATAGTGCTTAGATTCAAATAGGCCTATAGACCTCAGTCACCCGTTTAGGGATCATATATCTTTCACGAAAATACATGATGGTCAAACACAGCACAACAATGCACTACAAGAATCATTGTATTGTTTAGTTATGATATATAGCATGGCATTTTCATTTTAGATACTTTCACAAATACAACATATAATAACAGCAGGGAACATTCAAACACCATATTACAGTAATTTCCATTCTGTGTCCTAGCTGGGATAACAAAACAAAAAAGGTACAACCCTCCATCATTGGCTAACACAGTTACACTATCTCTGCTGGTTGTGATGTGTCTGAGAGTTTTTGGCTTGTCTCCTAGTGTTTGGATAAACATGAGTAAATGACAAATGATAATGTTTATGATTATGATTATGGGACTGACATTTTTCTGCTTGACCCATGCAGTACATGTGTTGAATCACTCTCATCTGCTTAAGCACATACTGATACTCTTGATACTATGACCATCGACTACTTTATCAGCTAAACTGACGTCTGTTCACAATGATACAAGATGCATGTTCTATTCCTATTCATTCTGTTATTTTCTTTGTCTCATATCTTCCGGCGATCACGTCATGTGTCCAATACTGTATATATTCTCTATGTGTGTAATAAACTTCAGAACTTGTCATGATACTGCCTGATCAGTCATCTTGATCTCCGAGCTTGTCACTCAACTGAACCATCACTCACCACCCTTGGTTAGATGGAGACTCTTAGGACCACATAGGGTCAACTAAATTCACAACAGACAGTTTAACACATCCATGGTAAATGGTGATTTTGTTAAGATGTACAATGGATAGTAAATTCTAGTAAGCCACTGCTTGTACTGTAACTGAATCAGCTAGATCTATGGCATCAATGTGCAGCACTGATATCAAGCTGTCAGGAAACAATTGTTGTTGACCAGAAAAGACTTGTGAGAAGCTCTGGCAGCTGAGGAAAAGGCTTGAGGGAGGTGAAGTGACAAGTGTCAGCAGGCAAAAAAAACGTCTCCTGGCTCTGGGCCCCAGTTAAACTGGCTGGCTCACTATGCTGAAATTGCAAAAATAGAGCGGAAGTGTATTTAACACTTCAATCACATGTACCTGTATAAAAGGGGAATTCAGATAAGAACGTGTGTGTGTGTGTGTGTGTGTGTGTGTGTGTGTGTGTGTGTGTGTGTGTGTGTGTGTGTGTGTGTGTGTGTGTGTGTGTGTGTGTGTGTGTGTGTGTGTGTGTGTGTGTGTGTGTGTGTGTGTGGCTGTGTGTGTGTGTGTGTGTGTGTGTGTGTGTGTGTGTGTGTGTGTGTGTGTGTGTGTGTGTGTGTGTGTGTGTGTGTGTGTGTGTGTGTGAGAGAGACACACGTGTGTGTGGGTGACAGTGGAGATGGAATCTGTATTTGTTGTGTGATGTCATTATTACCAGCCCTGCAGTCATTGTGAAGGGACGCTGTCACAGTTTCAGTGGGCAGTCTAAGAATGTAAGCCATTAAGTGCTCTTGTGGGATTGACGGTTGACTCACGTACGCTCTTGCATGACACAACATCACATGATACAACAAAAAACAGGCATTTTCCGAGGTTCAGAAGAGTGACGGACAGAGAGTTGGTTTTATCTACCTACGACTTTCTGACAGAGGAGTTGTGATGAAACTAGGATGTTTATGCCAGTGTTTAGGTTCAGATAAGCTGTGATGAAAAATGTTCAGTGGTGGAAAAAGTACTTTTACTTAAAAGTACCAATACTGCAATATAGAAATACTCTGTTACAAGTCAAAATCCAGAATTCAAAATTTACTTGAGTAAAAGTACAAAAGTATTGGTATCAAAATGTACTTAAAGTACCAAAAGTAAAAGTACTAACATGTTTGAAAATAGCAGATCTACAAGCTCACAACGTGTTGCTATGTGACGCGTTGTGATATTAGGTATAAAATAGGGCTAAAGTGGTTAATGTATGTTTTATAATGTAATAATTGATAATTGCAAAGTAACTAGTAACTAAAGTTTTGAAATAATTGTAGTGGAGTGAAAGTACAATATTTGCCTCTGAGATGTAGTGGAGTAGAAGTAAAAGTACAGAAGATTGGAAATACTCCAGTAAAGTAAAAAATACCTCAAAATTGTACTTAAGTACATGTATATGTACTTAGTTACTTTACACCACTGGAAATGTTGTAGCCTATTGTATTATGTTATGATAATTTTATCTTCTAAATGAATTGCATACGGTAGATTAAATAATCAAAGAAATAATGGACATATATGAGGACAAAGTTACATACAGCACATAAATATTATAGGGAATACAATTGTACTGTAGCTGCTGTTGGACATAAACTGCCATGTTGATGGGCGAGGTTGGATGATGAAATAGGAAAAAAACGTTTGTTTGCCTGAAGGTAATTTCAATTACACATTTGTGTGATCTAATAAGTCTCAGTGTATTAAGGGAATTTGTTTCTGGCTTCAAGCCAATGTTTCTATTTTAGAAAAGTTGGTACCATAGTAACATAATGCATTATTTTTCATTAAATTCCTTGAGGGGGTCTATGCCCTATAACCTTGTACAGGTACGTTAGGTTTAAACTTGAATTCATCATAAAATAAAGGGATATAGAATTTTACATTTAACAGAAGGTGCATAATGTAAACAGAAATGTTGAGTGAATGTACACAGCTATACAAATCACAAAATATACAGTATGTTCCCCTGCCAATATGACCCCTCTCTCTCTCTCTCTCTCTCTCTCTCTCTCTCTCTCTCTCTCTCTCTCTCTCTCTCTCTCTCTCTCTCTCTCTCTCTCTCTCTCTCTCTCTCCCTGTAGCTGTTCTCACGAGGCAAGTCTCCACTTGTTAGTTATTATTGTCAACTGTCCTCCATGCCCAGGACTGACAAGCTGAGAGGCAGCCAAGGTACCTGTATCACCTCACGTAAACCGGTCTGTCTGGTTCCCACTCCCATGACAAGTGCATAGGCAAGGAAGTGCTCTTCAAGTGGCAACAGGCACCTTTACAGGTTATGGTTCCATTAAAAACCTGCACCTGCTGCTTGTCACTGACAGAATAGTATGCTTCAAATGCTGATTTGTCTGTTAGGGAAAGGTATGAGAAAGTGAACTGGGGTCAATGTCAATGAAAAGCTATGTATAGTAGCTATTAAAGTATATCTACAAATGATCCAACATTGATTTTATGTCCAAAGAACTTTACCCATGTGTCTGCATGATATTCTTCTGTGTTCTTACCTGTAACTAGAGTAACACATTTCAGAAGAAAGCATCCACTAAATTAGCCTTGGATCAAGACTATCAGAGATGTATTTTATAGAGTCTGACTTTTACTTTCATAGATATGCAAATGTGGGAATCGATAAAATACATCTAAATGTGACTATTATTGCCAGATACATTCGGTTATACAGTATTTTCATTAGCCAGCAGTATAATTTTGATTTTGACATGATAAACATGTAAATCTAATAATGTAGGTCAGGTCCACATGCTTTTCCATCTTCTACCACAGGGAGGCATTGTTCAATAGCCTTCACTTCAAATCTAACACAAAGGCTGTCTAAACCAATGACCTCGGTTGTTTTGATTCAAAACATTAGCTCAGAGATGCTCTGTGGTGTGTGTTCAAGACATGGAAGTGAATCATTGGGAGCATTGAGAAACACACCCTAAGCTGTCCTCGACTGGTACGAAGTTACAGCCCACTAGGGGTGGATTCATTCAATTGAATAAGGGTCAAAATGTATCTGATTAACAATTGTCTCTGGGCATCCAGAACTGCCAACAGCCAACAATTTATGCTGCAAAATTATCAAAAGGGTCATGTCAGATAGTATTCATCAGTGATATATTTACTTCATGGCCTCCAGAGATCGTTTAAAGTTGAAATTAACTAAATGATATTGACCACACAGTATGAATGCAACTTCAAGCAGGTAGGCAGACAGGCAGGCAGACAGGCAGGCAGGCAGGCAGGCAGGCAGACAGGCAGACAGGCAGGCAGGCAGGCAGGCAGGCAGGCAGGCAGGCAGGCGCCAGGCAGGCAGGCAGGCAGGCAGGCAGGCAGGCAGGCAGGCAGGCAGGCAGGCAGGCAGGCAGGCAGACTCATTAGTTTACAATACCAGACTAGGCACAAAGCAAACAGAAAACTCAGGATGCAGCAATGGCTCCCTCTGGCTGTAAACGTGTGAAAAAGCTCTGCTGATGTTTGGATGCTTTGGCTGCCATCTTTATGCAATTCATCGTGCAGTTCATCATACTGTGCCAATAATGTTATTTTGTGTGTTTGAGTGTTTCTATGTTTTAAAAAATCAAAACCAAAACATAAAAAATAATTCTGGGTGAAAGACAAAGAAAGACAAAGAAACCCTTGAACTGTTGAAATGTTCACTCGCTATATACATGTATGTCCTTGTCCAAATGACTATACTGTCACAGTAGCAATCAGTTTATTAATTAGTTATAGCTAGAGGATGAGATACACAGCAGTATGTTTATCTCACACAGAATGTATTAGAGAATGTATTCATTAATTTATATGCTGACCCGACAATCACAGATTTCTTTGGATCAAGATGCAAGTCTGCATCCAATTCACCATCTTCATAGTAGATATAATGTCATAATAACCCTACAATTTTGCCATTAGGGTACAATTTAAATGTCTTCTTATTTTATTTATTTATAGCTTTAAAATGTCCTCATTGTTTTACAAGCTTTTTTGTTGTATCTGGATGTTGATTTCCCTGCCAGAGGGCGGTATGAGATAGCATTGATCTTTACCCTAACCACTGACCCCAAATGAACCTTGTTAATGAATGATGACCTTTAATGACTCAGATAACTTGCTAACCAACCTTAACATCACTGCCAAAAAGGCTGTTGTCTGGGCAACCTGATGGTTAGGTCACGTACCACATAGGCTCAAATGACTGACAGTGAGTCCCTGGTTTGATTCCAGCCCGCCCGGCAGGACTAATTGCTGCATGTCACCCCCCCCCCCCCCCCCTCTCTCTCTCTCTCTCTCTCTCTCTCTCTCTCTGTGTGTTTCCTGTCTTTCTCCAAGGCTAAAAACATTGTTTGAAGAGAATTTAGAGGTAGCCCCCAACCACCATAAATGCAATAAATTGGTTTTGCAGGCATAGTGCAATTTACTGACTTAATTTTGTCACAGAATTTGTTTAGTCGAAAAAAAATATTCATCCATGTCTCTAAATGCCCAAATAAAAATATTTATACATGTGATAGTTGGCTAGTCAGCCAGTTTACATGTGTGTGATTATTAAGTTGGCTTGTCAGCCAACAACAGAATATTACTATGCTAGTTCTATGCTAGGTTGTTCATTTATTTGCATTCTGCTGTCCAGATTTAGTGTGAGATAAATTCCGACACTATACATTTTCTATGAATGACGGCATTACTAAACGAAATCCCAAAGGGAATGCTTGTTAGAACAGAGGTTGATCACAGATTGGTCTTCCATGGACCAAAGCAATTGACCCTGATTCCATGTTAACAATACAGACCAACAGACTGCTCCAGAGCTTTTAACAACCATAGGAACAACAGAAGGTATTGATTACATGATGAATAAAGACGTATTTCATTGTTCAGTTGTAGCGCATATTGTTGAAATTGACAGAACTGATTTTCATGTTAAGGCTTGCACAAGTTGTAATACAGAACTGAAGACAACTGCAGTAGACCTCTATTTTTGCTCTACTTGTAAAAATTGGGCTGAATGTCAGTATCGTTTATTACTTCATGTTAAAATCCAGGCTATTAATTTTTCAGATTGGATTACAGTTCACAATGACACGGCAGAACATCTTTTGAGTCAAACAGGAAAATCATTAGAAGAGTTGAAAAATACTGAGATGCATTTAATACTATTTTTGATTCAGTAATAAAACAAACTTTTATGTTCCAACTCAAGTTTAAGGCAGGAACTAATGGCATTACAGTATCAGCAACCGATATTAAATCTTTTAATGAAAATAGATTTATTAACGATATCAAAAGCTGGACCCTGTCGTAGTGAGGGATACAATTACAGCTAGGACAATGAGATTAACAGGTCACTGCCAGAGACACCAAGACTTGCCAGCTAGTAAACTGGTGCTGTGGGAACCAAACCATGGGCACCGGTCAAGAGCACACCCAAAACTAACATATGTAGACGTACTCATATGTAGATAGACACAGGAGTGATAAGCACTAGCAAGCTGGTCAGATGTATGTTTTGTATTGCGATAGACTCAGTACATCACAGCTTCACTCTCGGTTACCAGGACTCAAATTGAGTCAAATTGAACTGAATGGAATTTAAAACAACATTTATTACTAAACCGGTCTTTTTTGATTGATTGATTGATTGATTGATTGAATACTTTATTAGAAGTTTGCCGAAAAAAAAGCACATGAAGGTACAGTTCAATACAACTAGACAATACTACCAATACTACTATTCAATACTACTAGACTGGCAATGCATGCATTGCCAGTCTAGTAGTATAATTTAGTGTCTTTACTACTTTATTTGAATATTTAAACATTTTAAAAAGACGAGAAAAGGCTTCCTCAGAGCTTGCAGCTTTAGCTCATTGGGATTTTTCCTCCCAGGAGGGATTATGTACCTGACTAACACAGAAAACAAGGCCTGTCATTGTTTGCCTTGACCTACCTGGAGATCTCATTCAGAAGGTGATTCAGCATTTTCCAGCAAGGTTAACGTTACTGACATGTCACAGACATAATGTTTTTTCTCTCTTAAATAGTAGACGTCTTAAAGGTGTGCTGGTATGTATTATGTCAGGCTTGTACTCAAAATTGATTTTATAAGGTTGTTTTAATGCTCAACATTCTCATATCGAAATGTCATTCTATTTGTATGTGGTGGATTGGACACATCTGTCTCTGACCAAATTTCTGGTCTTTTTCAAGTTTTTTTACAGGGCTTTGTTTAAATATGAACAAAAAAGCTACATTTAAAAATGCTAATCAAGGAAAAGGTATTTCCTGTGAGTGTCGCTTGACACCAGTTCCTGTCGTTCAGAGTGCTGTTAAAAACATTGACATGTCTCTAAAGACAAGTACCGTTTTTGAAAGTAAACATGATGCCACCTTAAGCTGACTCCACCTTCAGTCTTCTTAGCAGTATAAAGAAGCTAGAATCTGTTTCTCCCTCTCTCTCTCTTTCTCTCTCACTAAAAGCCTTATCCAGGACTTGGAGCCAGCGAGATCCGATATCGCCTTCATCTTAAGAGGGTTGAGCCAGCACACAGAGGGCTTCTATCTCACAGTGCCGGGGCAGACAGTCTTGTCCAGCCCCAGCTCCAGCACCATCCTCAGCTTCATCCTGTTCCGGCTCCAACTGGGCTCCAGCCATGTACTCAGCGGGCTTGGAGATCCTGGGGATGATCCTCGCCGTGGCCGGTTGGCTAGGGGTGATGGTTGCCTGCGGCCTGCCCATGTGGCGAGTGGCCGCCTACATCGGCCAGAACATCGTAATTTCCCAGGTGATCTGGGAGGGGTTGTGGATGGACTGCTCGGTGCAGAGCACAGGCCAGATGCACTGCAAGGTGCATGACTCAATGCTGGGATTGCCCATCGACCTGCAGGCAGCCCGTGCTTTGGTCATTGTCTCCATGGTGCTGTGTGTGGTGGGTATCGGCCTTTCGGTGGCCGGTGCTAAGTGCACCAATTGCAGCCCAGATGTGAGCAGTAAGCCACGGATTGTGCTTGCTGCTGGGGTGACCTTTGTGGTCGCTGGGTTACTGTTGCTGATAGCTGTGTCCTGGACGGCCAACGCCATCGTCCTGGACTTCTACGACCCACTGCTGGAGGAGACGGGGAAAAGGGAGTTTGGTAATTCACTGTACTTTGGCTGGGCAGCTTCCTGCCTGCTCATCCTAGGGGGAGCATTGCTCTGCTGCTCCTGCCCCCCCAGAACAGCTGTGGTGGCGAGCAGGGGCGGCTCCGTGCCTCCTAGGGTGGACTATTCAGCCGTTAAGACCATGTCAGTCAATGGATACACCAGGAGAGACTATGTGTGAACATGTGACACACGATGGGTTCAGATGTGGAAGTGATGCGGTAATCAGTATTATCAAACTCATCTTCTGATTGGTCAGTGGTTGATTAATGAATGATGTGGAGGTTACAACTGTGTACTGTGCAGCAGTACGGAAGGGTCTAAAATACATGTCTGTATTTGATTTGAAATCAGAATAGTTTTACTTAGACATTTTCCTTTATTGTATGACATTTTGAAGAGAACTGACATTTTGCATTCAAATTATTTGTGATCGAAGCAAAATCTACAAGATACCAAATAAAACCTTTCCGCAGTCTCTTTGATTGATTTATGAAAGATAGTTACTACATTATATCTAATGTAGAGTTTGTGCATTTACTTTATTGACACAAAGCAATGCTAGATTAAAATTGTTAAGGGGTCAGATGAGAACAATGAGTTTAGATTTCAACTGGTGAATCAACAACTGCTTATGGTGATGGGAAATGCCATTGCTGACTCATTTGCGGACAAATTGGTCCATGTAGGAAGAATCAGTTGCTGTAACATTATTTTTAAACAAAAAAGCCTGGGTACCGAGGCTACTGTAACATTTACACAACTAAGTTGCACTGCAACGCACACAAATGAGGTTTTTTATTTCATTACAAATAAGCGGCAGTAATGGTCAGCTTGTTTCACAGGATGACAGGAATATCTTCTGTTCTATTGTGTCCTCTCCAGCTGAGTGAAACTGAGTCGGCGATAAAGAATAATGCTACTCTGAGGGGAAGTAATTCATACTGATACTATAATAACGGAGTCTACCAACTACGTTCACAAAGGCCCCATTGATCAGTTGGTTTTGCTACTATGTTGACATTCTTGCCCAGACATTCAGTGGTGTTCAGTTTTGGGGATATGATGAAATCATAAAATATCATTGGAAAAAGGACGTTCAGTGAAAAAAACACAATTCAATTAGATACAAATAATCATAGAATGAAATAAAATACTTTGAATGTTTGAGCATGACAGACATACAGCAAAAGCAATTCCTCCAGTCCAGATTTTAGGAGCTTGAGAGGTGATGAACATGATAGGCCTCTACACCTAGGGACACTTTCTCTGGACCTACATTTATGCTGGTCCAGGGTCTGACTGAATCTTTCCTGTGCCTCCTGTACTGTATGTCATAGAAGCTTTCATACTGTTTGCTCCAATAAAGAATGCCAAGCGGACAGAACTTATTACTTTCCTTTTGTGAAAAAATAAAGAGTAGTCAATAAACGTCCTGACCCTTCCTGCCCCAGGTGTTTTGTTGCTGAACCCGCCTGTCCAGGGAGTCTTCTGTTATCTGTCCGAACAACAGTCCATTGAGCAATGAACACAAAGCATTATGTATTAGAGCATTGGTTCTCAAAGTGGGGTCCGGGGACCCCCAGGGGTACTTTAGGGGGGTCCAGGGGGTCCCCAGCTAAATGATGGATAGGAACCAAATGGACCCTTATGGCTCTGTAACTCTGAGAGTGTACAAATGGAACCAAATGGACCCGTTAGGGTCCATTTGGTTCCATTTGTACACTCTCAGAGTTAAGATAACATTTTACAACATGAATTGGGGTCCCAGAGATAGAAATGCCATTAAATGGGGGTCCGTAGCCCTAATGCATGTCAAACCGGGGGTCCTTAAAATATATATTTTCAAATGGTGGTCCGCGTGCTAATAAGTGTCCATTTGGGGGTCCTTGACATGAAAAAGTTTGAGAACCACTGTATTAGAGCACCAGCACGGGATGGAATTACATATTACATATAACTCATTCTTGGCCACCACAAGTTATGTCCATATCAAATAAAGAATATAGAAAATCTGGAAATCTGGGCGTGTATGTACAGTATGTATGTAGGCTTGTTAATATACAGTGAGGTGTAGGTCGACGGGTTCGTATGAAAGCAATCTGAGAATTAACGAAATTCAGAAACATGAGGCTCCATTCAGAAAAAGGGCTTTTCAAACACTGTTAGTGCTGGCAAAACGATTAGCAATGACTTACATGGACTTATATATTACCAACTTAGCTATACCAACTTAGCTATATCTTTCTGCCCCAGAAAGATATAAGCAGAAGTCATATTTAAATCACCCGTGGTTATTTTTGTGGGAATGATGCGTCGAATGCAAAATAAAGCCTATTATACTAGTGCAAAAAGAAAAAGAAAAGGGACAAGATTCTCCTGTCACATGTACTACAGGCTGAAATGAGGGAGAAACCCTGATGCAGCGTCACCTTCAGAGCAAGGACGCTGATAAGACAACTCCCTCTCACTGTGTCAATCCCAGACATAGTGACCCACTCACTCTCTCTCCTTTATCTATTTTCTTTGCTCCATGTGTTTGTTCACTGGAATCATTACAGGAACCCTGGCTCTCTCAATACAATGATAGATCATGTTTGTTTTGGGGGCTTTTCAGTGTTTTGAGTCATGTGAAAGAAGAGACAGACAGAAGTTATATTTACTTCTCTTCTTGGAAGTGACACATCTAAACACTATGTCACTTCATCATGACAAACACACAAAGTCACCCAATTTGTAACAAATTCTGACCTACAAGAAGAAGTAAGAAGTTAGCAAACATCGCAGCACAAGTATTTCATGCACTGACATGTATTCACATCACAGAGTTTTATCTGAAAAGTGTCCAGCAGTAGTATTTGTATTGTAGTTCAAAGCATGTGGTCCAAGTTAGTCCCTTCCCAGGGTTATCAGTAAGGCTGAGCATTTAGTTAAACAGGTGGAGTCTATAACTTAGACACAATTGGCTCTTGAATTGAGGGGGATTTTTGTTGTTGTTTTCTTAATCTAATGTATGTACTGAAGTGTAAGGCACACATTTGTATTTGGGTTAAATCACCCCCAAAATATGATATAAGGAGTTTGCAAGTATTCCTAATGCATTGTTCTGATTAGCTCTGTCATTGTATTAACAGATAATAAGTCCCTATCGCCAATTGGATATTAGGGAAGATCAAGTTACGTTTTTTATTCAAGTCTGTCACACTGTCATCTCTGGATCCTGTCATACAATTTGACAACACTTAAATTAAAATTGATTGATTGATTGATTGAATATTTAATTAGTCAAAAATGTCAACATAATGTGGTACAGTCAGACATTCAGGCTAAAAGGATAACACAAAAAGGTCCTGGGGTCTTGTTTCCATTGTGGTCCTATGGATTCAATTCATCAGCATAGTATATATAATATAAAAACACAATAATACATGTCATCAACAAATACAAAACATTATATGTACAAAGAAGAAAAAGGAAAAACAGCGGCAGTGAATGACACCTCCTTTCTATAGGAAATTGCATTTACCTACCATCGTGGTCTCCTAATAGATGATTTTTCAGGCCAGTTTTAATGGATGGTGTCAGGGCATTCCACATGTTGGTGGCAGAGTAGTAGAATGAGACTTTTCCCATGTTTGTTCTATATTTGGGTAGTAAATCATTTTCAATCCCTTTATTGAAAATGACCTGGAAAAACCGCATGGTTCCCAGTTCTAACTCTAGGGGAGCTGGTGCGTTCCCCTAGAGTTAGTGTCGAAGTGTCCTTGAGCAAGACGCTAAACCCCTAATTGCTCCCGATGAGCAGGTTGGTGCCTTGCATGGTTTCCTCCGCCATCGGTGTATGAATGTCTGTGTGAATGGGTTAATGGCACAATCAATGTAAAGCGCTTCGGATAGAAGCGCTATATAAATGCACCATTTAGTATTGTAGGTGTGACTCACTTAACTTTGGAGTAGTTACTCAGGTATGAGGGTATTGAGTGCACTGCCCCTTTGACTATCTTAAAAAACAATCCCATTTTTAATTGTTTAACCCCATCTTCTACCCTAACCATCCCAGCCTAGCAAGTGAGTTGGAATTAGGTGGGTCATGGGTTTCAGGCCGAGAAGTAGTCGATTCAGTCTGTTTTGGGAGGTTTGAAGCTTAGTTTTCGGTGACATTTCATTGTCAAACCTCCCACCATTACATGTATATAATTATGTATAGAGTAAGAACTTTTCAGGTTTCTTCTGTCCTATTTCGTCCCTTATTAGTTCATAAGGTAATGACGTTTTCATTCAACCACTTAAACCCCATGACGTTAAAACCTCAGGTTTAGGGTTAGGGCTTTAAAAAAAAGAACGTTTTTTTTTTTTTTTTTTATACCAGGGGCAAATCTGAATTTCATATTTCCACAAAATGTTTTGGACAGCTCATTTTCCTTTTATTTATACAGTTTCAAGTTACATGGAGGTTGCACTTTAATAAATATTTCTATAATAGTGCCAGTTTTACCATCTTGGCTCATTTTCAACCATGGTCCCTATCGTATCATTGTGACAGGACCTCATTTTCAACCATGGTCCTTGTTGTGTCATTGTGATAGGACATTCAGTCCCTATTGTGTCATTGTGACAGTATAGTACAGCAGGTCTAAAATGGATTGAAGTATAAGCATGTGGACTAAAACTGTCTCAACATAATTATACTACCTCACCCAAACAGTTGGGAGAGCTACTGGGGCCGATGCTGGTTGAATGATTAAGCTAAGGTCGTTTGACAGGCTGGGTTTTATTTGGATTTGAAACTCCCTGACCAATCCCCAGGTGACTCCACCTTCTGCTGCTGTGAACATATCCCCGGCAGTGGGAATTCCACTGCACACTCAGTGAATTCACATTGTGTGAGGACCCCCGTGCACCCGTACAGAAACAAGCTCAAAAATGCCCGCTGCTGGACTGGAGATACTTGGAGTCGTTCTGGCCGTCTTTGGATGGATTTCCGGCATTGTGTCCTGCGCCTTGCCCATGTGGAGAGTGTCCGCTTTTATCGGGGTGAACATTGTCACAGCCCAGACCATCTGGGAGGGCATCTGGATGAGCTGCGTGGTCCAGAGCACAGGCCAGATGCAGTGTAAAGTCTATGACTCCATGCTGGCTCTGAGCGCTGACCTCCAGGCAGCCCGGGCCCTCACCGTCATCTCAATCGTGGTAGGCATTGTCGGGGTAATGGTGGCCGTGGTGGGGGCTAAGTGCACCAACTGTGTGGACGAAGAGGCAGCTAAGGCGCGGGTGATGATAGCCGCAGGGGTGGCTTTCATCCTGGCCGCTTTGACCCAGCTGATCCCTGTGTCGTGGTCGGCCCACAGCATCATCATGGAGTTCTACAGCCCAATCACTCCAGAGGCTCAGAAGAGGGAGATAGGAGCAGCTCTATACCTGGGTTGGGCAGCATCTGCCTTTCTGCTCATAGGAGGGTGCATACTCTGCTACAGCTGCCCCCCGCAACCTGAAAAAAGATATGGCCCCCCTTCAAGGATGGTGTACTCCCAAGCCAGGTCTGTGGTTCCTAGTGGCTATGATAAGAGGGACTATGTCTGACTCCACACCTGTTGTCTTCTCAAGTGTTTCCCACAGAGGGAAGGACTGCTCAAAGAGAAATATTTTGCAATCCATCTTTGACTATGATTATATTGAAATGAGGAAAATACTTTCTGATCTACAAGACAGACCTCCAAGCACAATATTTTCATGATTCCCTGTTGGACAGGGACCACATCGAATTGGACTTCCAATATTCAGTGTGTGATGTTGAGGCTGTTTGAAGCACTGAAACGAATCGAAATAACTGTTATTTGCTAATCATTTCCAAACAGTTGATTTATATTATAACTCTTTTTTTACAGTATTGCTGACTGGCTGAGATTTGATGATGTATTTTGCATACATTGTGTCTCAGGACCCTTGTAAATGACAGTGCAGCAAGTTCATTTAATAAAAATATTATTTCAATGTTGAATTACATGTATCTGTAGTAAATAATTACACAATTTCAGGAAATTGTAGAACCAAAGAATATTGTTTAATGTGTTTTAGTGTTTGTAACTCTTACAATAAAATGTTGTGTTGCTTTTTTTTAAATTCTATTCGTCTTTATAATTTTTGCTTGAATTCAAGAACATGCACACGAATACACAATGTTCCATGAAAATGTATTTACTTAGATTTATTATTTAAATGTAATTGATTAATGGTAATATTTTTGTAAATAGAATTTAATTCGATATAATTCAGTGGTAGTTACATAATTGGAAACATTTGTTTGATTGTTGCCTTTATAGTTTATAAAGTAATGAAAACACCATGAGCAGTGACTATGATAAGTTAACTTTGTTTGCAGTGCCTATCTATCTGTAACGGCCTGTTTTCCGCCATACATATATTATCGGCTAAACAATAACTAGAGCCTTTACTTTGTCGGCTCCTTAATGTTTAACCATCCCAGTAGCCTACCCTCCTTCCGAAACAATAAACTGGTTCATTCTAGAGGTGGAGGCCAGGGTGGCTTGTCAACACTGGCTCACGGAATGTTAAGGGGGGCGAGGGTTCTATTATCCCAATTTCTGGGGCATATCTAGGGAGATCATCCTACGCAGAGGAATCTCAAGGGCATTCCAGACAGACAGACAGACAGACAGACAGACAGACAGACAGACAGACACACAGACAGACACACAGACTGAGCCGTTAGAGTGCATCAAACAAATAGAGGAGTAGAGCTCATTACTGCTTTAAGTTTTGTGTGTGTCTTCTCATAAATTGCACTCTGGCATTGGATTGGATCCAAGCTTAATCTATACTCTGTAGTACTAGGGTGTCACTTGCGGAAAATTCAGTGTTCTCTTCATGTCTTTCAGTGGGTTTTATTCAATTAATATTCAAGGCAAATATTTACAAGTTTTATTTATAGAGAACAAGGGAATTACATAAGCATGATTTCGGCAAATGAAACAAAATATTACAACCCTGTCATGTATATACAATCACATACAAAACGCATAATATATCATATGTGTCAGACATGATGCCATCATTTGCTTTGATTTAATTGAATATTATTTATGAATTGCACTCTACTAAGTCAAATACAGAATGTACACTATAGTTACTGTATATGCCATTATATTATGTGCATTGTTTACAACCACACTTGCATGCCTGTTCAACTGTAAAAGGCCTCTTTTGTAGCGGGCACCATTGTGAGGGCAGTCATGTAAGCTGATAGTAGAGAGCTGAGAGTAGCTACCCAGGTCCTTCCTCCCCTTGGTGATGTCAGCTCCTCCAAGGACTCCTCCCCTCCACCTGATCTGCCTTATAAAGGTTACTTGTGGAGCGGAGGTATACCAGATCATCACTTGCTCACAGATGCACAGGCCAAAATTAACTTAATTGCTAGCTGGCTCTCCTCTCCGGTCGAGTTATTCCCCACAGGCCTTCTCTCTGATCCTCTCTCGGGTGTGACCGACGTTCAACAGCAGCAGGAGAAACTGAAGAATCACCAGCATGTCCATCGGGTTGGAGTTGATAGGGATCTCCCTGTGTATCCTGGGATGGATCATTGCCATCGTGGCCTGTGCCCTACCCATGTGGAGGGTGACGGCCTTCATCGGCAGCAACATTGTGACAGCCCAGATCATCTGGGAGGGCCTGTGGATGACATGCGTGGTCCAGAGTACGGGTCAGATGCAGTGTAAGGTTTATGACTCCATGCTGGCCCTCTCCCAGGACCTCCAGGCAGCTCGGGCCCTCACTGTCGTCTCCATCCTATTGGCCATACTGGCAGTGCTGATCGGCATCGCCGGGGCTAAGTGCACCAACTGCATCGAGGACGAGGTTTCCAAATCAAGGGTGATGATCATCTCTGGGGTGTTCTTCATTGTTTCCGGGGTCATGCAGCTCATTCCCGTCTCCTGGTCAGCCAACACCATCATCAGGGACTTCTACAACCCACTACTGACCGATGCTCAGAGGAGGGAGCTGGGGGCTGCCCTGTACATCGGCTGGGCCGCAGCTGCCCTCCTGATTCTGGGAGGTGGGCTCCTCTGTTGCTCCTGTCCACCACGTGAAAAGAGGTACAATCCCTCACGGATGGCTTACTCTGCTCCGCGCTCCGCAGGTGGCCCGGGATTTGAGCGTAAAGACTATGTATGAGCAAAGTGTACAAAATAAAGACTATTTTGAATAGCAAAACTGCTCTCTACACCAGAAAGCACGGTGTGTCGAAGAAAGGGCTCAGTGAGGCTTTGCCCAAAGAGACTCCAAAATGAAGGATGTATGATTTTGTCTTTCCTGTTAAGTATCTTTGTAACAGCCTTATATGCTTTTCACAGAGTAACAGCATGCAAAGGTCATTTGTTATGTTTTTTTTTATGTTGTGGCTTTTTGATAAGTAATATAAGACTATATTCAAACAATGATGTACAACAAAAACAGATTTGCTTCAGTTGTTTACTTTTTATAATGTTTACCATGTATTAATTTACAGAAACTGCCATCTCTACCATTTATGTCACCTGATAAGCAAACTTTAGGAATCATGGCAACAATATCTGACATCAAGTGAAGATATACTTTTGAGCCTTTTTTCTGTATCCACCATTCTTCCGATTTTCATTTGTATAAATATCATAATCGAGATATGAATAACCACCTGTCAACAGTCCAGATGAATAATTACCTAACTTGATATCTATAGTCTAGTGAGAGGGGGGCAGGTAGAGCCCTTCCCTGTATGCACTGAGACAGTACAGAAGCACCTGTGTCCAATCATAATGGGACAATACTGTGTATATATACTGAAGAACTAGTAATTGCATTTTGCTTTTTATTATTATTATTTTTTAATAAAGATGGTTGTTTTTAAGATCCCTATTGTTCGCCTCACTTCTCTTGTTTGGTTTACAAAAACACTGTTTTGTCTTTCCTTTGTCACCATATTAAAGGGATAGTTCACCCCCAAAATGACTTTATTTCTATTGATTACTCAACCGGAAACAAACAAAAAAATATTCATGAATTCAAGTCTCCATGGGGCGAGTAATCAATAGGAAAAAAGTAATTTTGGGAGTGAACTATTTAATTCCTATCCCTTTAATCCTGTGACCCAGCATCCTTTTGTCAGGTGCACAGCACTTTGTTCCTGACTTAATAGAAAGGTGACAAAAATGAGGAGACCAGGAACCGTGTCTTTGTAAGAGAAGCCCGATATGCAATCCTGGGGACTGTGTTACAGTCAACTGGCAACAACTTAACCACACATGCTCTAAACTATTAGCCACACAGGATCACTTCACAGGCAGAGGTGACATGTCAGCAGAGAAACAGGGGACAGGATGTAGGCCTGTTACTTTGAGGGACGTTACAGGATTTATGAGATATAATATTTATCTAAGAATGAAATACAACTTAAATCTAGAGAGAAGAGCTAATAAGAGGTCAACCATCTAATGGCTTGTCTTGTCACTGGGTGTGACCAAAACCTAACTTAAGCATGTGCTTCGTGTACAACCGTGTCCCTCCATGAAAATGTCAGTTGTAAATATTATTTTATTTTTGGCTAACAACACGGTCGGTCGTACAATGAAGTATAACTTAGCCATAAGCCTCACAGTCTTGTGCCTGAGACGCATCCAGTCACACCTTAACAAAGGCAGCCACTTGAAATATTGATGAGCATCTTATAGTAAATATGGGAGAGGTCCCTTTAGAGACTATATCACCTTACAGTACCAGCCAACTGTTGTCTCTTCCTCCCCATATCAGTGTCACTTCTTATAAAGGCTGTCAAACTGCGGAACATGTGGTCATGATTAGGCATTTCTCTTATAGTAACTACAGATTAGATTTCCATCCAGATCCCTATGAGCAGTACTACCAACACTGAAAAGGCCAGTGGGTATTTTATGACAATAAAAGTGCATTAGGAATTATTTGTATTATTTATTATCAGTAGTATTATTATCATTTTACATAACATTTTATCAAAGCTGAAAAAAACTATAAAATCTGCACACCAGAATGCTGCTCCCATCGTGTTTTCTTTTAAATTGGTAACTTTAATGGTATACTGTATCTACTTTACAAGCTCACAGCATGTCACACTGCAATGCATTATAAGCTTGTAGATCTGCTATTTTTGACAAATCCTTGCCTATTTTCACTGAATGTTCTGCTAGTGTGATTATAACATGCTTGGAATAGGGCACGCATATGGTTAAGACTACACTTCAGGACATAACATTCAAATGTTCTACATTTTATCAAAGCAGAAAAAACTATAAAATCCGCGAACCAGAACGCTGCTCCCGTCGTGTTTTTTTTAATCATTGGTAACATTTCGAGACGGGAGGCTTTTCCTCAGAGCATCCTGAGAATAGTGCAGACACAGACAGCATATATTCAGTGTGTGATGAGCTCCACGCCTGTCCCCGTCTACAGGCCTGTGGAAGGGACATCCTCTGTTCTCTGAGTTGTTGTGGAGTCTCTCCTTGCCATAGCATAGGGTATCTCTTTGTCCTTTTTTTTTTTTTTTGTACTTTCCTTTGAGTAGACAAGAGGTGCCTCTTTAGGTACATGTATGATGGCTACAGTATATAGAGCCTAAGTCCTTTTTGATATCCCAAATGTCTGTTTAAAAACATTGCTGGGCAAAATAATATGGTGTTTTGCATATATTGTATGCAATTTTGTAATGTCTTTGGGACAGGGTATTCAATGTGGTATTGTCAGGACTGATTGATTGGCTGAAAGGCCACCGGTGAGGGGCTCATCGCACTGAATATTATGCTGTCTGTGTCTGCACTATTCTCATTAATGTCAGAGGACAAAAAGTTACCAATAAAAAAGAAAAACACGATGGGAGCAGCATTCTTGTGTGCAGATTGTATAGTTTTTTCATGTTGAATTTTTGATCCAGCACCTAGCCCAGCAGGACAGGATGTGTACTTTTTAATTTTGTCATATAAGCTCATTATACATTTTTTGATTCAGTAGCAGTAGTCAGATGACCACATTTATTTAAAATATATATAAATATACTGTATATATATTTATATATTAAGAGAACTTGGTCACAGATTGTAATGAATGTCAAAATACACCCCTCAATCCATTAGCTTGAGCCTGGCTGTTGTCTACAGCACCTTTCAGTTTGGGTCAGAAATTTAGAATCAGTGGTTATAGTAACCATGACACAAAGAGTTCCCAGGTGCATGTCTTGTTGAAATGTCCTTGAGAAAGACACAGAATTGGCACCTTGTTTAAAGGTTAAGGTAGGGCAGCATATGAGGGACATAACTTCAGATATTTACATACTAGTCCATATTTAGAAAACAATATCAGTTCCTTAAAAGGTTATATGGAAATGACTTAAAATTTTAAATGTTCTGCATAACTGACATCATGAGGAAGTATATGTATTGACTGTACTTGGTATAATAATGGTCTATAAGGGTACATTGTAGTTGTCTAGCAGCTATATTTGCAATGCTCTGCAACCCTTTCTAATGTTAAACATAACATGTATTGTTTATTGATACTGTATGTATTCTTTTATTTGTTTATATGGAGTTTGGGTGAGTTTATAGGATGGACTTATCACTGTTTGCAGTGAAGTCAGAACATTCTTTATTTGATATAAAAACAACAGTATCTTAAGTTTTATGGTGGAGATAAAACAGTAACCATGTAAAAGTCTTGACAGTTCATAAAGCCTCCTCCATGAGTTGAAACATAGTTCAAGTCAAAATGATTTAAATGTAGCTGCCTGTACTGTACTTTCCAAAACTTTCCAAAAGCTGTAATGAAAACGAATCAAAATTATAAAGACTTTTGATGGTTGCCTTTTTGTTTCATTTGAATAAGAGATCAAAGTGTTTACTATTTATTTTCTTTACTCTTCATTTATACATTTCTTTCTTATTTTTAAGAGTGTGCAGAGAGACAGGGAATCTATAGCAGAGAGAGGGGAGACGTGCAAACCATGACAGTAGTTGGGGTCGAACTCGGTTCCTCACGACTCATAAGGAGCATAGTCAGTGCACTGCTGAGCCACCAAGAAAAACATGTTTACCATTTCTGAGCCAGAACTCATCACACCTTTATGAACTTTCTTGTATTAACTATAATACTTGTATAGAGTGGTACTGCTGTAGGCTGGTGTTTTGCTGGGAATTCTGGAGCCCATCATAACATTTTAAACTGGATACAAAATTATAGAGGCCACACTGACACTATTAGATTTGTTCCCAATATATTTATTGCAAGATCAACAGGATCTTCATCAGCATCCTTATATACATGTATGTATAGTGGGAACAAGTCTAACCGTGTGCAGACTCTATTAGTTTTTATACTGTGCTTCTATTTGTCCCCGTGGCTGGTTACCAGTTTGTATGTGCATGCTCTACCTTTCATAAACATACATAACATACCTAACATAAACTGGACCCTTGATGATTTTTAAACAACAACATGTGCAGACCATGACACATGTGTCAGGCTCTGTGCTCATAAGCCTGTGAAGTCAGAAAGACTAAGTCATTTCCTCAGAGGAGCAGTCAACAAGCACGGTCATCTGTGAACACAAGCTGAGCAGTCAGGACAGGTCAAGCTTTATTTGTATGGCACATTTGAGGAACAGAGGAATGTGCTTTGCATGGAACACAACAAAACATACAAAATATAGAGAAAAAACACACACTCATAAAAGAATAAGTGTTAGAGGAGTAGCTCTTCTGTAACTCGTATTTTATTTGTGTGGAAATTCTCACTATTTTCTGTCTCACTATTGTTTGCATACAAAGTATGGGTAGGTTTGGTTTCTGAGTGAATCATTAATTACTACTTGCATACATCACAAGGAGTTCAGATTCAGTACGGGGGGGACCGGAGAAGGCTCCATATGCCTCATAAACCACAAGCTTAGGCTTGTGGTCATTTACAGTGCATAGTCTAGCAACAGCCTGACATGGTGAGGAGTCGACCATTCAGTTGAGGTTAATGTGTGAATCATGTTTTGTGAACAAGCTGAAGCTGTTATAACAAATCACAATATTGCCTGGACCATCTAGACTACATTGTACACAATGAAATTAAAGCTTTTTTGTTTTTAATGTAAGAATAAATGGTTTGAACTTTATTTTAGTTGTAGTGGCCAGGGGTTAAAATGTAACCATATTAACCACATTGTTGTGTGTCAAATAGCGTAAATAGTATACTGTATCTACTCTGTACAAGCTCATGGCGTGTCACACTGCAATGCATTATAAGCTTGTAGATCTGCTATTTTTGACAAATCCTTGCCTATTTTCACTGAATGTTCTGCTACTATACTAGTGTGATTATGACATGCCCGGAATAGGGACGCATAATGGTTAAGACTACACTTCAGAACAGTAGACATTCATATGTTCCATAATTTAAGGATTTAGTGCAAGTAAATACTTTTTTTTTTTTTAATTCAATAGTTTAAATAAACATTTTTAGCATAAAACAGCCTCTTAAACATGCATTTCCTAAGGCCACGGTGAAGCTGAATTAAACCACTGTCAAATACCAAAATGTTGTTTGTGAAAATGAACGAAAATGATTAGAAATTCAGTGGGTCAGCCTCATCACGCTCTGCTGGCTCAGTCAAACGACCCCCCCCACCCCCGGTCACGTGACCGATACTGGGGAATGTGAAGGGCAGACAGGTTGCTAGGCACCTGGAGTCATCAGAGAGAGAAAGGGCCTTCCTTTATTCACCCCCCACCCCCGCCATGAAAAGAACACAGACTCACTGTGTCCACTCACTGGGAACTGAAACTTCCAGAGTTTTCTTACAAGATATCTGAATCTCGATCTAAAAGCTACTGCAGACCCACAGAGGAGCCGCTACAAAAACAGAATGGTATAGTTCAGTGGTTCCCAAACAGTGGGTCGGGACCCAAGTAAATGTCCCCTTATTTTTTTGTGTCTTACATTTTGTTATTAATTGTTATTAATTCCAAATAGTTAAAAAAAAACAAGAAATTCCATGAAATTAGAATACATTTTATTTTAAGAAGTAGTGAAAATAGCAGATCTACAAGCTCACAACGCGTTGCATCGCGCCGTGTTGTGAGCTTGTAGACTGGCTATTTTCAGTAGTTTGGGTCCCGGGGAGACATCAAATGACCCTTTTGGGTCTTGAGCTAAAACGTTTGGGAACAGTTGCTCGCTGAGGCTTGCGTGTGTGACCATGCGTGCATTGTAAAATGTGCAAATGTTGTCTGAATGTCAGCAAAGGAAGCATTTGTCTTGTTCCAGTTAAGCACAACCTGTTTATTATTACTATTGTAATATTAACATTTTCTACATTATGTTTTTCTTGTTTTTATTCAAACTCTATAGGAAGAGCTACAACCTTTCCAAGAAAGCCACACACACATATACTGTATACAAGCCACAATGTACATAAGCAGAAAAGCAATGAAACATTATAGAGCAACGTCAAAAGTCACTATATACACTATACAGTATGAGGGCTCAAGAAGCCTTATTTCAACAGCAGTACATTGGGGGGTGCGGGCAGGCTTATTTAGAGATCCATTTACTCCTAAACTATGTTAAATAATTCAACAGTGTCTTTACAACATCTTATGTGCACTTATGTGGGGGGATTGTTCTCCAAGCAGGCCACCTGCCAGGAGAATTGTCTTGGAGAAGGTAGAAAGTATACTTGCCACCCTGCTTTGAGCTATGGTTTTACTCATTCCGGCCAAGTAGTTTTGATTAAAAGAGACTGTTTGTCTAGAACCAGAGGGCCAAAAAACATTCAGATGATTAGTTCATAGTTTAGGCACATATGAGCTAATACACCTGATAAACTTCCTGGGTAATTTAGAGAGTGAACTCCTCCCAGGGTACATTCCACTGTTGGAATGTGGCCACTGGTCTGCCTTCCAGCTCAGCAGACATATGGAATGCTCAATCTCCAACACTGGCAGACAAAATGACCAAACACCAGTGGTGTAAAGTAACTAAGTACATTTACTCAAGTACTGTCCTTAAGTACAATTTTTGTTTTTTAGTTTTTTTTACTTTACTGGAGTATTTCCAATGTTCAGTACTTTTACTTCTACTTCATTACACCTCAGAGGCCAATATTGTACTTTTACTCCCCTACAATTATTTAAACTTTAGTTACTATTTACTTTGTAGATTTTGATTATTATTACAAAACATACATTAACCACTTCAGCCCTATATACATTTTATTCCTTTGAAAATAGCCGATATACAAGCTCACAATGCGTCGTGAGCTTGTAGATCTGCTAAAGATTTTTATACATGTCATACATTTGAAAACTTGTGAAATGGGACATTCTGCATAATGAGTACTTTCTGCCAAACACCCGATAATACCACTCCCTGCTGTTGAATATTATACACAGCCTACTTTTACCAATACTTTTGGTAAATTTTGAATTCCAGACTTTTACTTGTAACAGAGTATTTCTGCATTGCAGAATTGATACTTTCACTTAAGAAAAACATTTGAGCACTTTTTCCACCACTGCCAAACACCTGATAATGCCACTCCCTGCCTTGAATATCATACTCAGTCCCACATTCAACAATTTTACCCACCAAGCTATGAGGCTACTGAACAGCTCTCTCCCCTCTAACAGTAACATTAACAGCAGCACTGGCTACACAACAGTCGGATACTTAAAGCCTACCATTTGATTGATTGATGTACTTTATTTAGTAAGACATGAGAACAACAGTACATGGAAGTACAAATTCACAATACAAGGTCTACTAAACTGGAAGACTCATAAAAGCACTGAGCTTGTTTCAAATGAGTTCCCCACGCACACAAATCATGATGACATATAAGAGACAGACAGATATACACAACTACTATAGAATGTCATACAATCAGTTTACAGGTTACTGGTATGAAGAGTGAGAAATATGTACAAATATGAACTGACACAATACTATGTCTCAGTTCAGTTTTGTACTGTAATACTCACTTTATCCTCCTTTAGTCATTTTATATTTTCATGCTATGATGAAATCTGTGACCCAGTATGCACCCAGGCTTGAGGTGATAAATAAGAACAAGATATTCTGGTGCCCTCTACTGCTCATTTTGGGAACTTTGTGAGAAAACCCTATGGAGAAAACATGATGACTCCTGATGGCTGCAGGCTTAAAGAGGGGAATCAAATGGGTGAAATCACACGATAACACAGCACCTTACACTTGACCTCAAGGCCAACACTGCAACCAACACTGCAACTCTATAGAGCACAACAAACGAAAAGGCCCAATGCCCTGTTTGCACACGGCAGTCCAAATAGTGTACAAAGCCCCTCACCTGTATGGCAGCCTAATACAAAGGGAGTTCAAGCAGAGCTGGGTTACGTGTGTTAGCTACGATGGGGAAGATGGTTTCTCAGACAAATAACAAATAAACAAATAGAGGTTTGGTCAAACCAGCCAACCAGCTCCGCACTCTACTTACCATAAGTCTAACTCTAGGAGCAAAACCATGCTCAATTGCGGTAGCCGGCCAGCTAATTTGTGCCATGTACTCAAACTACAAAGCAAACACTATCAAGAAAAAGGACCAGCGGTCAAACCTAGGCCGCTCACTCCACATGACCCATGTGACTCTGTAAGGTTGCATGAGTGACTTGGTTCACAATTGCCACACTTCCTCAACTGCAGCTGTACAATTTCATATCCAGTTTACATGCACAATTCCCTGGAGAGACAACACTCCTTGCATGTCTCAAACACATGAACGGTACACACCACTCTTCAAGTTGGCACTCAAACAAAACCTCCTCCTCTCACAACACAGTAACCGGCATGGTGTTGTGAGGACCCACAGATTGGCAGCCTCGCACCTGCCTGTTCAGAAAGGCCTTATATACCTGTGCTGTGTCACTTATGACATCATATAATCTATGCCTCCCTCTAGGGGCTACATCTGCTTCACCTCCTCTCTCCCCACCTTCCTCCCACCGTTTCTGACTCCACCACACTCTCACTCTCTCTCTCTCTCTCTCTCTCTCTCTCTCTCTCTCTCTCTCTCTCAAAGTTAGACTTGAATTGAATCTCTCTCTCTCGCTGTCTTCTCGACACCATCCCCACCTCCTGTCATTGGGCATGGGCAACTCATAATCACACTTACAATACTCAGTGGTGGAAAAAGTACTCAATTGTTAAGTAAGAGTAACAATACTGCAATGTAGAAATACTCTGCTACAAGTAAAAGTCCGGAATTCTGAATTTACTTGAGTAAAAGTACAAAAGTATTGGCATCAAAATGTACTTAAAGTAACAAAAGTAAAATACTCATTATGCACAATGTCCCATTTCACAAGTAATCTTTTTTTTGGGGGGGCGAATAGCAGATCTGCAAGCTCACAATGCGCTGAGCTTGTAGATCTGCTATTTTCAAATGACCGAAATGTATATAGGGTTGAAGTGGTTACTGTATGTTTTGTAATAATAATCAAAATCTACGTAAAGTAAGGTAAAGTAAGTAGTAACTAAAGTTTTCAAATAATTGTTGTGGAGTAAAAACAATGTTTGCCTCAAAAAATTACTTCAAAACTGTACTTAATTACAGTAAAATGTACTTACTTTACACCACTTACTCTGCTAAATGTTGTGGTCGCTTGCTGTTTTTAATCAATCTCTTCTGTGTTTTCACGTGTTGATCCTTTCCCAGCTACATGGTGGGAACTTCTGAATGTGTGGTTCTTCTCAACCAGAGGGGCATGGGATGTCTTGACAGGATTGCAAACAAAGAACCATCAAACCACATGAACCCATAGCCACGTGGCTTCCCTGTGGATCTCTGATATCATGTTCATGACATCATGTTGATGTTTTTTTTTTTTTTATGCCTTTATTTAGAAAGGGATGGGGAAAGTAGGCTGACAGTAAATGGGGGGGGGGGTGGCACGCAGCAAGGGTCGTCGGGAACGGGAGTCGAACCCACGACACGCTGTCAGGCTGGTATTGCAGCCTAGGGTGCCTGCACCGCCACGCTACGGCCCAGCCCAGGCCCAGCCCAGGCCCAGCCCAGGCCCAGCCCAGTTCATGATATTGATGACATGATTGGAAATTGTACTAGCATTATTACCTCAAAGAGAAATGGGATTGAATTTCAATTCAGGGTCCATTCATGGCTCCTTCTAATGCATTGCATATTAACCTTGAACTTGTGGTTGAGGGAGAGTTGAGAGAGTTGAGAATCACTGCCCGAACCCTAGTTGGTGCAAACTTGAAACTCATTAACCACTTAAACCCCAGCATTCGCATTGTGGGGAAAGCTTTCGCTGCGAATAGCAGATCGACAAGCTCACAACGCTAGAGCAGGGTTAACGGAAGGGTTTTAGGTGCTGAAGCACAGGGCAACCTTGCTTCAGCCTAGCCCTAGAATGTCTGTGATCTTACATACGTGTAGTATCAGTATGTAAGATGACAGACATTAGGGCTAGCTTCAGCCCTGAGGAACTCCGGGTTCAGTTACCCATAAGGGGTAAAGGTGGTTAAAGAGTAGCTCTGGTTCAGAGCGTTAGTGAGTTCCCTCTCACTAACGCTCTGAACCAGAGCTAGTTAAAGAGTAGTTCACAAAAAAATCAATCTATCAATAAATCTATCAATTACACACCCTATGAAGCCTTGAATTCCTGGATTTCTTTTAGTTTTTGTCGTATTCCTACGCCAATAATTTGATGACTGGGTGTATTTCCGGTAGGATATATTAGTATCTTTCCGCCGGTAATCAAATTATTGGCTTAGGAATGCGACAAAATAAATAAATCTGTGAATTCAAGCCTTCATGGGGTGTATTGATACATTTATTTTTTTGGGTGAACTACTCCTTTAACCTTGGTTGCCGGACAACCAAATAGCCAATCACAGTGCGACTGGCCGTCCCTCCGGGCTATGGGCTCTAGACTTGTAGCAGCAGCAGCATCGACATGACATCGCGAGACTACGCGCGGTGATAAGTTGAGGAAACATGGCGACGTCTAATTTGTTAAAGGTAAGAAACACTCAAACGTACCATAGTCTTTCACGTTCGTGTTCGTGTTCAACCCCTCACCGTCCAACATGTGCACTGAAACCGAGCACACGAGTCCATTTGAAACGGTGCTCGACACGAGCACATTGTCTGCAAAGCAACAACACAAATGTAAAAGATGTCTCTTTTAGCCTGTGCTACTTGCTAGCCCCAGTGCGCTAACGTCGCAGCTAACACTGAGCCGGCAAAACGCATATTATCCTTCTGTGGAAAACGAGCCAGACAAATACATCAACCCGGGTTTGATAAACTGTGTGTGATGATAACTGACTGTGTTTCTAATCTATCTGCTGGTCGGATTGTTGCACCACTGACTGTGCAGGTTAATAGAAATGATTAGTTGGCTAAGTTATTAGCTGGATAGCGTATACATGCTAGCAGTGGGACTCAGCTGTGACAGGTCAGCCCCTCTCCCTCCCCCTCCCTCCCTCCCTCCCATCTGACAGCTCAGATAACTTGGCTAGACAACTGGTCTGACAACAACGTCAGACCAACAAGCTTTAGTAGGGGGGCTTTCACATAATATGTCCCTTTTTTACCGAACTGAGTCCTTTTTAAAGTGGACCAAGAAGTGGGACAAAGGAAAAGGGACTCTGTGCTTTTTGTGTTCACATTGTCAGTTCACTTTCTGGTCCACTTCAGCTCTGAAGGAACCTATCAGATCAGTCTTCTTTCTGTTCACACTATGTGATTCACAGACCTGTACCTGCTAAGGATAATTCCTTTAACAGGTTGTTCATTAAAGTCCTTGCGGTCTTGTTTCCAATGAGAACCTGTGAGCAATTAGGGGTTAAGAGTCTTGCTCAGGGACTAATTTCATTTCATCGACACATATGCTGACCTGGCCTGGAATCGAACCTGGGGCAACTAGGGCCTCTGGCTCCCTAGGCGGGCACACTAACCATTCAGCTATGGCCGCCCCATATGCTTGATGATATAATATGATTTATTACGGGTGGTCTTCACCTGAAACTGTACTTCCTAATGTAGCCTACATACAGTAGATATTAGTTCAGGCTATGCACTTCCGTGCAGTTTTGTCTGCTAAAATATTGGATTTTGTACCATACTTAATTGCTACAAAACCTTTTTGTAACACTTTATTGCTTGCTACATTGTACTGCAAAATGTAAACAAACCATGAGCTATCAGCTATCTATAATAGCTGATGGAGCATATCTACAAGCATAGAGCAGGGGTCTTCAGGCCAAGGATCCCTTTGCTGAGAGAGAGATTAAGCAGGACCCCCACTCTACAGATTCAACTTTTTTCATAGATTTCATAGATAGCTTCATAGACTTGTTTGACAGCAGTGCACTATCATCAGCGTTTCGTAAATATTGTCGTTTATTTGTTTGCACATTATCTTTTCGATTAATATGTTGGATTCATGTTAATGTGAATTTTCATAACTAGAGGTTCGGGCTGCTATGCACTGCAGCCCTCACACCTACGTCACACCGCCAATCCGACTGATATGCCCATATATTACAAGTGTTCGGGCAAGGGATACACAGATCAGATCACTGATATAAGAGTTTGACAGTGATTTGTTTTGAATTAACATGGTCACTTGCTCTCATCAGGATTAAAGTATATTTTCATAAGCTAGTACGTCTTGTTTTAAGCGTAGGTCTTTATCTCTGACCCATTATGATGTGAAAATGAGAGGCAGGCTTGCCAGGCTTATCTCGGACTCTCTCTCTCTCTGGTAGTAATATGCAAACTTATTCAGCTCCTCTCCATCTTCTGCCTCTTTCTACCCCCCACTCTCTCTCATCTTCCCACGATTAACTCTCACAATCCTTTCTGCTATCTCTCTTTCCTTGTCTATAACAAATGTATAAACAATTTCTCCCATCTGTCTCCCTTCGTCTCTCTCTTTCCGTCTTCACCCTTCTCCCTCTTCCCTCCCTCTCTGTGCACCTTAATGTCTTCCTCTACATCCCTCCATCTCTCCCTCTCATCCTCTCAACATGTTACTCCCCCTGTTTCTCACTTAAACATTCTCTTTGTCTCTCTCCCTCCCTTTCTCCCTCCTTCAATTTATCCCTGTCTCTCCCTTATGCTCCTATGTCCTTGCCTCTGTCTCCCTCTTGTTTTGCCACTTCCTCTTCCTCTTTCCCCATGTGTCTCTCTTCTCCCTCTCCTCTCATCTCCTCTCCTTTCAACTCCTCCAGAACAAGGGGTCCCTGCAGTTTGAGGACAAGTGGGACCTGATGCGTCCCATCGTTCTCAAGCTGCTCAGACAGGAGGCCGTAACTAAGCAACAGTGGTTTGACCTGTTCTCGTAAGTGCTCACACCATCATCCCATTCTCCACCTCCTGTTACTGGTGGGCTGGGAGCTCATAATCACACTTACTTTGCTAGATGTTGTGGCTGCTGTTATTAATCAATGTCTTTTGTGTTATCACATGTTGGCTCTTTCCCAACAACAGTGGGAACTCCTGAATGTGTGTGTTGTTTCTCAACCAGTGGGTTGTTTGGACAGGATTGCAAACAAAGAACCACTTACAGGAATACTGTCATTTAATATAAGGGATCCTTCTTTGGCGATGCAAAATATGTATTGCAGTGCAAAACCAGTTGAAAACCACTGGTATAAGCAAAATAAAATGTATTGCCATTGCCTCACCTGAGGCTTTTACTTCATACAGTATTACGCAAATCCCTTGTTACACTTGGACAAAGTGTTTCTATGCATTTCCACATCTGTATTGTGAATCTCAGTCAGTAAATTGACGTGCATGACTTATTGCAAAGTACTCCACATAATAGTCTAAGTTCTCTGTTTGCACTGATATAACATGATACAATAGTTGGCTGATACATCACTATAACCCAGGTCATTCTGTCAGATACATTTTTAGCGCACTGAATGCCAGGACAATGAAGGTACCACATGCTGTTTTAGTGTATTGTATCCACACACACATGGAATAGATACGCTTTGGAGGATTTACTTAGAACACCACACATTGTAATAGATATGTAGGAAAGCCTGGGGATTATTATAACATTGTTATAGAGATATAGCTGACCATGGCAGAAATATCTAATAGAAAATATGTGAAATATTGTAACATTATTTTTGTTACATTGTTTTTGTGAAAGTATCTTAGAATGCACTGATAATAAAACATATTTGAATGTACCAATGGCCAACCAAAAGGAACTAACCCAAAAGACAGATTTAGCAGATTAGTAGGTGGCTGTGTGTTAAATAAAAAGGCTGCTGATTAAGGCTGTTGCTGCCCATTCCAGTTAATATTAATGGGTCATGGTTTTGCGTCTTCCAGTGATGTCCATGCAGTGTGTCTTTGGGATGATAAAGGCCCAGCCAAGATTCACCAGGCTCTCAAAGAAGACATCCTAGACTTCATCAAACAAGCCCAGGCTGTGAGTTTGTTTGGGTTTATCTGTACTGTACATGTGTTTGCCATTGTGGCAAGTTTTGAAAATGTGTGCCTGAGAATAGTGTGGTGTGTGCGTGTCTGCGTGAGCCCCTTTATTTGCGCATGTGTATTTTATTTGGCTATTGCTTGCCCCAACAAAGATAAGTCAAGCAAGTTATGGTATGGTTTATGTGTGTGTGTGTGTGTGTGTGTGTGTGTGTGTGTGTGTGTGTGTGTGTGTGTGTGTGTGTCACCCGGCAGCGGGTGCTGAGTCACCAGGACGACACAGCACTGTTGAAGGCCTACATCGTGGAGTGGCGTAAGTTCTTCACACAGTGCGACATCTTGCCCAAGCCATTCTGCCAGCTAGAGATCACCCTGATGGGCAAACAGGGCAGCAACAAGAAGACCAATGTGGAGGACAGCATCGTACGCAAGGTGAGACATGGAAGGAAGGAAGGTCAGGAGAAAGAGCCATACATTTACTGATGACTTGAATTGGCTCCTTGTGATGCTTTTGAACTTGGAACTGATGCTTATGCTGTGATTCGCTCTGTGATACCTCAAACGCACCATACATATGGGTGATGTCATTGACTCGCACAGTCTGCCATCATTAGCTGAAGGTGCATCATAAAAAAAATGCATGTTGCATCCTTTTACCTCTCTGAAACACACCCATTGCCCAATACACTCCTCTGCAACACACCCTGGCCCAGTTTTGGTGTGACAGGAGGTGAAGGACCAGAGGGATAGGTAAACTGACTGGAGCTGAGAGCTGAGAGAAATGTGTAATATTATTTACATACACGAAAATGTGTACGTGGTTGTAAGATACTGTATGTCATATTATATAGTGTCCATGTACATCCAAACAAAGGAAAGGATCACATTAATGTGTTGTCAGGAAAACACTATTGGCCACAACAGATTGAAAGCGTCATTGACACGAGCGTCACTAATGCTTGTCAAGTTAGGCTAGCCTGGTTCCAGACGGATCTGCCATTGCAACAAAAAAAATCCCTTGGCAAATTAGGTCTTGCCCCTCTCAATAGAGATTGTATTTCTCTCCCTCTGAAGTTGTGAGGGACCAATCAGGGCCCAGTATGCAAATTTTATCACCTGAGGTGAATTTTTTTTGAATTTGCCCCTCGGAAATGCAGCTTCCACACAGAGATTCCAGACTAATATCTACGCAGTGATATTAGTCTGGCCATGCCAGGCTAAAATTAGGCCACTTGTTCATACTGGAAGCATCAAATAGTCTATTTATACCGCAATTATTAATTAATAATTTGAACCGCATCTTACCGACATATAGTAACATATCTGTCTTTGCTCCTAACTTTATTTCTCCCTCTTTCGCAATTCCTCACTCTAACTCGCTCTCTTTCCCTCCCTCCTTCCTCTCTTTAGTTGATGCTGGACACATGGAATGAATCAATTTTCTCCAACATCAAGAGCCGCTTGCAGGACAGCGCCATGAAGTTGGTCCATGCCGAGAGGCTGGGAGAGGCCTTTGACTCCCAGCTGGTCATAGGTGTACGGGAGTCCTACGGTGAGATGAGGGAATCAACGCAGAGAAACAACTGACTAAATGCAATAAGCAAAACAGAAATAAAAATAGATATACACTGCAACACATAAGCATAAACACGCTCAAATATATAGTACATAATATACTGTGTACTAACTATACTGTATGAACTCACAGTACAAAACTCGCTCAAATATACATCTATGCCATTGCCATACTGTATACAGTGGTAACCACAAGAAAACCCACTAATGCATGCACACAAGCAAATGAAGTTACACTGACACTCAGATTAAAATACATTCACAGAGATGCCCATCTAAAAACACAAAGTAAAAATGCTTTCAAAGAATATACAGTACAGAGGATAACACTTCTTCCTTTTCTGTTTTCCCTGCCACCTTTTCCTATATCATATCCTTTAGTCAACCTGTGTTCTAACCCAGAGGACAAGCTACAGATCTACAGAGAAAACTTTGAGAAGGCCTATCTGGACTCCACAGAACGTTTCTACAGAACACAAGCCCCGTCCTACCTGCAACAGAACGGAGTCCAGAACTATATGAAATATGTAGGGAATAACACTGATATTGCAGAATTTAAAATCATTACATTACAGGCAGCTCAGTATTTTTGATACAATACAAAATTAACAATACCCATAAATGTTAAGTGCATGTATCTCGGTTGTTGTACTATACAGCATGTATATTCAAGACAATATGGCACTCAACTAGGCCTTGCGGTCCAGCGACAAAAGTCTTCATGTGCACACATGTGTAGGTCTGTGTGTATGTAAAAAACACTTAACTGATTTGATACAGGTTTACTGACTGGTACCCCTTGTTCTCTGCAGGCAGATGCCAAGTTGCGGGAAGAGGAGAAGAGAGCACTTAGATATCTAGAAACACGTCGTGAATGTAATTCTGTCCAAGCAGTGAGTACCTCCACAGTCTTCCCAAATACTTGGGATTGAGTTTTGTTTCGTAGCATATTCCTTCTGAATTTCAAAAATGTCTTAATCGCATAATAAATGTCCAAACAGACATGTCTTATCTGAACAAATATGTATCCTAGTGTGGTAATGCAGTATAATTAGCACATCTGCAGCAGTTGGGGTTGTCTCCCTACTCTTCCATTGAGTGCAACACTGGTTGAATGAATGAATGAATGAATGAATGAATCTTTATTTGTCACTCTCTCCATGTACTTACATACATACAAGAATGAAATATCGTTCCCCCCAGTCACCAGTTGACAATGTAATAAAGGTACTTGAAGTAGACACAGTACCAGATTGGATACCAAGATGCGCCGCCATGTTTATTATATTTTGTTGCAATACCTCTCTTTGTCATTCACATTCTGTGTGAATTGTTGTGTTAATGTCCAATTCTTGTCTTTGTGATGTTCGGCCCCTTGTGTCCTAGCTTATGGAATGTTGTGTTAATGCCCTGGTGACGTCATTCAAGGAGACCATCCTAGCAGAATGCCCGGGGATGATCAAGCGGAACGAGACGGACAGTGAGTGCATAACTCCTTTTCCTGCTAGTAATGAAGCAAGTAAATCACAGTGTAGGAGACTATTCTAAGGAACCTTCCCTGTTCATACAACACCCCTATTCAAATAGACCCTGTGGGTCACAATTCTTTTCTAAACTGTATTTGTGTAACGCTCATTTCCGTCCCCACCCACCTCTCTCCTTGGGTAGAGCTGCACTTGATGTTTTCATTGATGGACAAGGTTCCTAACGGCATTGAGCCAATGCTGAAAGACCTGGAGGACCACATCATCAACGCTGGACTGGCAGACATGGTGGCTGCCGCTGAGACTATCACTACTGTAAGTACACACAGAGACTTGAATAAAGGTACTTGAGCTCAAACAAATGATCACACAGTTTTAACAGTTTTCAAAAACAAAAAGGAACTGGGGCTGAGGGGGTCAGGCACAAACAAAACTGAGGTTCTTCCGAGACTTGGATTATCATTGAGGTCTAGCTCAGTGGGTAATTGCCTGGGGATACACAAGATGTGGGCAGATGGAGACCGTAACCTACCCGTTCAGACATTCCTTTACCCAGCATGTGTTTTACCGCCCGACACAGAGTCTTACCAGATGTGAGAACTAGGTCAACAGCACCAATTGGTGAGAACCGATGAAAGATAATATTGGCTGTTAACTACCATAATACCTACTAGTTAGGGCAGAAACCAGGTGCTTTCCAAGGTGCTGAAGTCTCTCCACAGGACGGGTGTGTGGCAGTCGCTCTCCTTGGTGCTGAACCGACCTACTCCATGTGGAGGGGCTGGACAGCATTGACACACATTAAAATATATACACACAATCATGGATCCCGTCAATACCCAGGATCTGACATGATGATTCCTTGCAAGGTATTGCAGAGCCAGAAAAACGCCGCGAGGAGCTAAACATGGAAGTTAAAAACACTGTATGACTCGCACGCACAAGAATCCAGGTCCACTCCAGTCCTTGCGTTTTGCCATTTGTTCTCCACAACATGTTAAATGTACAACAGTTCCCAGCAAACTATTATAACTAAACGTGAGACTTTGCAGTATTCGCATAAGTTGTAGTCAACAGAAAATGTCGGCTCCCACGCTCACCCCCTATCTGTCCAAATTCCCACACTACTGTGCACAGGTGAACGCCAGGATTAATTATTAGCGTGGCAGCGCACAGCTAATACCAGTACAGTCTCCAATCTGTCAAAGTCAATCAACGTGTGCATACCATACGTCAATTGTAAAAACACGAGACTTTGCATTTATGTCACATATGGCTCCTACAGCAACCTGAGGTTATTTGAGGAAAGGGATATCATGTTTTCCTGCGTGTTTGTGTGTGTCCAGGACTCTGAGAAGTATGTGGAGCAGCTGCTGACTCTGTTTAACCGGTTCAGTAAGCTAGTGAAGGAAGCCTTTCAGGACGATCCCCGCTTCCTCACAGCCAGGGATAAGGTCTGTCGTTCCACCCACTTATGTATATCCACACCTCTCTCAGTATTTACTTTTCAATACTCCATTAAGTTTGTGGAGAGTGAAGTAATAATTTCTTGATAACCTTTGTTTTTGTGTGTTATTCTCCTCTTCATTAGGCATTCAAAGCTGTTGTCAACGATTCAACGATATTCAAGCTGGAGCTGCCATTGAAGCAGAAAGGGTGAGAGAAACACTATGTTTTGTATTTGGAGAATGAGACATGTCAGGTTTTTTTCTTTTTTTTAACACATTGGCTGCCATCTTTTTTTTTTTCCTACAGTAGACTGCCAGACTTTTTCAATGAGAAAAAAAAGTACTTAAGAGCCGATATACAGAATTTTTAAGTTTTAAGTTACAAGGAAGTGGATGGGAGTCTAAATCTTCGAAAAATCATATCTCCTTGGTCTTTGGGTCTAATTTAAAAAAAAAATATATATTTTGAAAAATGTTTTTGTTGTTGAAAGAACGCAGATCTGCGTCAATGGCAGCGTGCGGGCTTTTGCGCAAAAGAACGCAGATCTGCGTCAATGGCAGCCAATGTGTTAAGATATATTTATGTAGACAAACATGTCATACAAGTTTTCTGTTTTTTTCACAACGACAAAAAACTAAAGACAAGACAACAACAAAAAAAAACAACAACAACCCACCCACCCACACACACACTCCAGGTACAGTACAAGTTCCATCTTTATATTTGCATGATTAAAAACATGATACAATATCCCAATTAGTTTCAAGGACACAGTGATGGTAATAAAGATATAAAAGAACCCCATTTTTTCTCATACTGTATGTTGCTGGCTTCCTCATTACATTGTATAAAATCTTTTCAGGAGTACAATAGGAAGTCAATTCATTCAACCAAAGTCTCTGAGAGGGAGAGTTTTCAGATTTCCAGTTTTGAAGAATACATTTTTTCCCAGCTGTGCCAGCCAGCAAAATAAAGTACTTCTTATAATGGCTTAATGCGAGTCCCTGTATGTCTCCCAAAATCCAAATCCAAGGGTCGGGTAGTATTTCAGACTCTACTATTTCTGAAGTTGTCCTAACAATATATATCCAAAACTCCACCAAGCATGGACTGCTCCACAGCATATGAAGTAAATCTCCATCAGAGACTTTGCAGAGACAAGGAATCCTCTCAGGTCAAACTACTGATCTCCACAATCTTTTATTTGTGGGATAAACATTGGCCCCGACTCCTGGGTACCCAAAGAGCTGTGTGTCTTATATTAGGTTGAATTACAAGTTTAACTCACCAGTGTACATTTATCTCTGAGAGTATAAAAACAGGTCTATTTGAGTCCCTTGTCACTCTCTCAGAGTAAAATTTACACTAAAGATTTTACTGTGTAGCGTCTCTAAATTAGTCCAAGAGAAGACGGTGAGAATCAAGAATGGTAATAGCCTGGAAACCCTTAAAGTTAAAGGACCATATCTTTGTCAACATGCCATTGTCTATTCACATATATCATATATCATACAGACCATTTTCCCTTTAATAGCCTTATTTCTAAATTCCCAGTTTGTTTACGTTGTCTCCACAGTCAAACATTACAGAACTCATCTGGATTAAAGAGCTCATGTTGGACATTGCACATTTAATAAGTAATGGTTTGGTCATGGCCGTTTACATTTAGTTTGTGAATCAATCTTTGATCCAGGGACTTGTTGAGTAGACCTTTCAAATCATTATAAATTTGCCTGAAAATAAATAATTCTTTTGGATCGCGTTTCCTATTGTAACGGTTTAGCTACACTATCTCAGGTAAGTTTCAAGTCTCGGCTGTTTGATTTCTATACCTTACTGAAATTGATGGAATCCAATGACTTTGCATGAATTTGCAGTTGAAAAACTGGGTAATAGAAAATGTGGATCTTTGGGAAGAAATATCAACTAAATTATGTGACATGGTTAAAAAAGAAGGGATAAAAAGAGACCACTTATAGGTGCTGTATATAACATCCTTAGCAATGCTAAGGATAATGAAGAATTGCTTCAAAACATATATAATAAATTGAATAATGATCTTAGTACAGTAGATGCTAAACTCAAATGGAAGGGATGTTTACAACGCACATATAAAATTACCACTAATGAAAATCTAAGCCTAATCCAGTATAAACTAATGACAAGAATGTATTACACTAGAGATAAGATACATTTGATTCCATGTCCTCTGACAGATGTTTAAAATGTTGCACACAAAAGGACATACATGCCTTCTGGTATTGTGAGAAAGTTAGAAAGACTTGGGAGAGTGCACAGTTGTGTTTACACCTATGATTTGTCTTTTTCAAAATATAGAGGAAATAAGACATCCAACAGGTAGGCAAATTCTTTTTTCATCTTTAGTATATACAAAACTGTTATTGCAAAACTGGAAAAAAGAAGCACCTTCCCTTCAAAATTGAAAATCACTAATGAAATATTATTTGAGTATTGAGAGAAAAATGAGGAGGACCGTGATATATATATATATTTTTAATGAACTGTGGGGTTCAATTTATGAGGCACTGTAGGTGGAGTGTGTGTGTGTGTCTTTTCCCGTGTGTGTGGGTGTATGAGTGAGGGAGAGAATCTGAGCACAAATCAAACAACAACGCTATGCTTTAGAATACGGTCTGCAGTAATGTGAAGTATACCATGAGTCATTGATGGGGCTAAACATGCCAGACTGCCATTATGGTAGTTTCACTAGTAGAATTTTTGTGTGTGCATCTAACATAAGTAACAGGTTTTATGTATGTGTATCGGTGTGTACATGTCTTTGTCTATCTCTGTAGTGTTGGTCTCAAGACTCAGCCAGAGTCAAAGTGTCCTGAACTGCTGGCCAACTACTGTGACATGCTGCTGAGGAAGACTCCTCTCAGCAAGAAACTCACCTCAGAGGAGATAGAGCTTAAACTCAAAGAAGTGGTGAGTGACTGGTTTCCACTACAAAACAAGACCCATAATATCCGGATCATTGGTTCATGTATTTAGAACAGGACTAAAGTGTTTGCATACATGAACACAGTATAAATGTACAGGTCCGTATGGGAGAGTATAGATGTACACTGTGTGCATTGGGTGCACTCCCAATTTGTTTATCAGGAAATATCCCTGGTTCGGTCTCCACTTTAGCACTCTGTGCTAATGGAATCCTTGAGCAGAATTCATTAACCCATTAAGACCTGGGGCCGATTCTACAAATGTCTTCTAAATACGTTTTCTGAAAAACTGCCCAAACTTTTTCATGTCAAGGACCCCCAAAATGACATGTATTTGGCCCCGGACCCCATCTCAAAATATTTTGTTCCAGGGACCTCCAGAAGCAAAGATTTGAGTTACAAATGTTGGCATAAAAAATGTTATATATTCAAAGATTTGCACACATTTTCACGATTTTTCAAAAATAGCAGATCAACAAGCTCACAGCTCAGCACGAAGTGACGTGCTGTGAGCTTGTATATCTGCTGTTTGTGAATAGCCAACACTAATTACAGATGCTTTCCCGGTTTGAATGGTTTAAAGCCTTCACTAACTGGAGGGTGCTCTGGATAAGAGCATCAGATAAACAACAGAAAATCTAATCACGTGGATCTCGGAATCCACGCGGGAATGGCGTGACTCCAATGTGGACTACTGACTTCTTGTGGCTCGTCTGATGTCCGTCATATCTATGGCATAGTCGTCTATGACAGCGGTTCTCAACCTGTGGGCCGCGAGAGTATTGCAAGTGGCCCCCCAAGTAATTGGCAAAACACAAGATTTTTGTGATAATATAACATAAATATTAAAAAGTGATACTAAGAAATAAGAACTTAAAGTGTACTACGTTAGTTCCATTGATTCAAGGTGGAACATAATCGATTGATTGATCATTAAAATAAACACACTCTGAAAATACCTGCGGCACACCCATCTGACCACTTAACTATCGGCTGCGGTGGTCAGATGGGTGGGCCGCGAACACTTTATAGATATGGTTCTCAACTTTTTCTGGATCAGGGCTCACAATCTTTAGAGTATAGAAGTCCTGACGTCACTCATTCACCCCCGGGGGGGGAGTAATTTCTCTACGGAGAATAACATCGGGTCATCTTAGAATCGTCTCATATAAGAATTGTGGTCCAAAAATAAACAAACTGTCTCTGCGATATTGTCAGGGAGGTGGCTCTGTATCGTTTATGATAGTCAGTAACTCATATTTGATACAGTCTGTTTCTGGTGAAAATTTAACTAATTCGGCGGAAGTAACATTAGCGTTTTCTCACCGTCAGTTGATGCTTCATATCCATAAGAGCCAAACCGCCGGGATCATTTGTTTATTTTTGGAACACAGTTCTTATGTGATGTGATATTAAACTCGTCTATGGGAATTCAGAATGGGGGGAAAAAACGCGACCCAGGTAGGATGCGTAAATTTAAATTACGTCAGACTTCGGTGCTCTAAATGGTTACATATGACTGTGTCTATGACATATCTATCTATCTATGACATACGACTCCAAATTTGGGCAAGGTTTCAGCCCAATCAGAGCCCCATTAATGTCCATTATAGCCTGTTCTATATGACGCTGATGAGCTGTCGATGATCTCTAATGATGTTATTGCATATTATATTCCGTTACTAAATGCACAAATACATTTTATCCCAATGAGTTTGAATCGCCTTCTCCTGTGGCTGCCACTGCGCCGCTACTGAGAGTGTGCTGTGTACTTCTTATTTGTTGTGTTGTGTAGACCGGAGGAGCTACGCTCTGGTTTCAGGTTATAGCCTGATTTATGCCGAAAATACCCCAAAAGTTAGCAAAGCTTTACGATCTGATGCGTTATGAGCTTGTAGATTGGGTATTTCTGCAACCAAGTATCAGTAATCAAGCATATACATCTTAATGCTGTGAGACTCGAGAGGCTTTGGCATAACCATAGACCGTTTTTGGAGTTGTTTTAACACTACATTTCTCTTAATAAATCAATGGTACACTACAGCAGACATTTCAGTGATGTGGAGTGTCTTTTTCTTTTCATGGAGAATAGCTTGTTAAAATAACACAGCACGCACACTAAAAGTACAACCTAATCTAATCCACGCAGTGCTAAAATGCTGGAGTAAAGTGACAGACCTTGTGCAGCAGACTGCAGCAGAAAACATCCAGCGGACTTTTCAAGAATGCAGATGCAAACAGGTTCTACTCGCCCCATAATTTTACTCAACCTTCCATCGTGGATGCGTTTGATTGAATGACTGTTGCACTGAAACCCTATATACGCCAAATAGCTAAAATAGCCGACATACAAGCTCATAACGTGTCATAACGTGACATTTTGTGAGCTTGTAAATTTGCTATTTTTGCCAATCGTTAACATTATTTGCTTTTGGAACTATTTTTGCAGAATCTATGGCCAGCGTTGAGATGCCGGGGTTGAATCAGTTAAAGCAACTCAATTGCGCCACTCAGTGGCTGTTGCTTTTTGAACACTAGAGGTTGGGCCTGTAAATGGCCCTCACATATCAGATTGATTTTCATCAAGTATCAACAGCAAAAAAAAAATACAATGGAAACTGATTTTTGCCAACCAGATTTGAACCACATTCCAGGTGGTTTGAAATGCGCTTGAAATCTGATTTATGAAGGTGTATCTCAGTCTGGATGCTCTAGCCAATCAAGTTGGATATCAAACTCTACAAAATGTAACGGGAGTGCTATTATGGGAGAAATGCCTTAGCTCTAGGACAGTACATTGTTGTGTGTATCAGCCTTCCCCATTTCGCTGATGGAGGAGTTCCGAGTTATGCACTGTAACCAGAGAGTGACATACTGTATGGCATGACAGGCGAGATAACAGATCTCCAATCTTCAATTGCTGTTTTGTTGTTGTGTGCACTGTTGTGTATGTAGGCTGATGCCTGACTTATACCTACATTGTACAATGGTGTCGTGTGCCGAAAATAGCTGATTGATTTACAGGCTCAGATGCGATGTGTTGCAAGCTTCTAGGTCTGCTTTTTTCAGCGAGTGAAGGTATAAATTAAAGCATTATACTCAGACCTACGTTGTTATTAACTCAATTACCACAACAACCAATTGCAGGTAGACAAACAAATGGGATCTGATCACTTGCAAATGCCAGTGTGAACAGTCAGTACTAAAGATCGTATTTGATTAATTGGATTTGGAGTGTCAGCTAAAATTACACAAAATGTCAATTCTTCCCAGCTCTTGGTGTTGAAGTATGTCCAGAACAAAGATGTGTTCATGCGCTACCACAAGGCCCACCTGACTAGGCGTCTCATCCTGGACATCTCAGCAGACAGCGAGATAGAGGAGAACATGGTGGAGTGGCTCAGGGTGAGTTAGACCCCCACCCATAATGTGTCTCAACCCCACCCTACAACACATAAGGGTTTTTGAGTCCTCCCAAGGTACACTCTTAAAGACCTCCCCTTTGGGATGATTATTGTTGTACAAGTTTTAATTGTCTGTCATTGGTATTTTAATATTTAATGGATATATTGGCTTTCTTCCTATTCCCTATTTGTTTCATATTCCCTATGTAGGAAGTAGGGATGCCAGCAGACTATGTGAATAAACTGGCCAGGATGTTTCAAGACATCAAGGTGTCAGAGGACCTCAACCAAGTCTTTAAAGAGATGCATAAACACAACAGGCTGGCACTGCCAGGTACCCAGCCCCGCACGCACGCACGCACATACACACACACACACACACACACACACACACACACACACACACACACACACACACACACATGACACAGAGAGAGTTAGAGAGCTTGGTACTGTATCGTTCACAACTGCTCAAGACCCGGTATTGATACCGTAAATGGGATATATATTATTATACAATATACTTAATATACTTTGGTGTGAATGAGATAAACCGCTGTAATAATCAGGTGTGTGTGTCGCTTTTGGCTCTTGTAGCAGACAGTGTGAACATAAAGATCCTGAATGCTGGGGCGTGGTCGCGGAGCAGTGAGAAGGTGTTTGTCTCGCTGCCCACGGAGCTGGAGGACCTCATCCCAGAGGTGGAAGACTTCTACAAGAGGAACCACAGCGGACGCAAGCTGCACTGGCATCACCTCATGTCCAACGGCATTGTGAGTGGAGTGGACAGACCTACACGTGGATGCTGAAATACAGAGGGCGACGGATGCATACACACACACTAACTGGAAAAAGCACTTCATTTGAAAATGCGCGGGTGTTTTATGTGAAAGGGTGATGCAAAGTATAAATCAGCCTGTAGGTGACGTGACAGGGCCCTTATGGAGATATGCTAGATTACATTTCCGATTCCAAGCAGGATTTAGCCATGTGTCTCTGATTAAGACCCCTTACTTCTTCACTCAATGTAACTAAGTCCAGAGCCAACTGTTCTCCACGTGTTCCCATGGGTTTCTTCTGGATGATCTGGTTTCCCCTCACATCAACAACATGCATGTCCATTATCCATTGACCAAGGCATTGGTCTACGGCCGTAGACATACTCATGCACAGATAGAGAGGGACAATTATGCAAACCTAAGTGTTGTGAGCTGGTAGATCGGCTATTTTTTATGCATTTGACCACGTATACAGTAGAGTCGACTCTACAGTGGTCAAATGCAGAGGACAACTTTCCCCACAGGGATCACTAAGGTATAACTTAACCACTTGAACCCCAGCAACCATATTCTGGGCGGAACATAAAAATAGCCGATCTACCAGCTCACAACACGTCACAACGTGACGTGTTGTGAGCTTATAGATCTGCGATTTTTGGGCGAAGAGATTTTGTGTAGACGGATAAAAGCGGTCATAGTACAGAGCCAACTCGGTTCAAGTTTACTAAGTCTAGAGGGTTTAAGTGGTTACACCTCCTCTTCCCTCCATCTCCTTCTCTGCCCCCTTAACATCCTCTTCTCCCCTTCTTCTCCTCCTTCTCAGATCACCTTTAAGAACGAGGTGGGTCAGTATGACCTGGAGGTCACCACCTTCCAGCTGGCTGTGTTGTTTGCGTGGAATCAGAGGCCCCGCGAGAGAATCAGCTTTGAGAACCTCAAACTGGCCACAGAGCTGCCTGACGCAGAGCTGCGCCGCACACTCTGGGTGAGAGGATAGATGAGCAGATTCATATACAGTACATACACACACACGCACGCACATGTACACACACAACCTGGCTGAGGAGACAGACACTAGGGCAGTTGTGGCTCAAGGCGCTTTGAGTAAATGAGTATAAAAATAGAAAAGCGCTATAAAAATGCAATTCATTATTATATTTACAAGTTCCCACACATACAAATCCCTGGGTTAGCAGACAAACACACAACCTCTCTCACATACATCTGTGTATACTGTATGCACAGATAGAGAGGGACAGCCATGCAAACCTAAGTGTAGATTGCACACATACATGGACCATTTTAAATCGGTTAACTTTTACATCCTTTGTTTGTTTAAATCCTTTGCCTGCAGTTCCTGGTAGGCATCACACAATGCACACACACGCGCGTGCCCAGTCATCAGTCATGTCTGTTCCCTCTGTCCACAGTCCCTGGTAGCCTTCCCTAAACTAAAGAGACAGGTGGTATCCTATGAACCTTCAGTTACCTCGCCCAAAGACTTCACCGACAGCACACTCTTCTACGTCAACCAGGAATTCTCTCTCATGTAAGTCAGAGTCCATTTATATGCTGTATTTATAGTTTAGGTGTGGCTGTGGTAGTATTAAGGTGAATCCTGAAGTAATACTATTTCATAATGTATGCATCTTAACATACAGTAGTTAAAGCCGTACTGTGTAACTTTTTGAATTAAACTAAATTGAAAATTGCGTATTTAAAAAATATATATTTTTGATATAATCTTTCACTACGTATGTATATTTTTCACAATCACTATTCAACACTATTAAATACTATTTCTGATCCTGTGGCCACCGACACTTGCGGCAAAATTACTTAGGCACCGGAAATGTATTTATGTATTTTAGCATTAATAAATAGTTTCTGATGACATGTTTTGTGTTCCAAAATATCCTTGAGCGCTACGAACCTGCAGCATTCATTTCTCACCATTCCTTCCCTTAGTGATAAACACTGTAATAGAGCACCGAAGTCTGACGTAATTTACACATCCTAGTTTGTCTACCTGGTTCGCGGTTTTCCACCCCCATTCTGAATCCCCATAGACGTATTTAATATTGCGTCAAATAAGAACTGTGTTCCAAAAATAAACAAATGACCCCGGCGGTTTTACTCTTATGGATATGAATTATCAACTGACGGTGAGAAAACGCTAATGTTACTTTCGCCGAATTAGTTAAATTTTCGCCAGAAACAGACTGTATCAAATATAAGTGACTGACTATCATAAACGATACAGAACCTCCTCCCTGAATATCGCCGAGACAGTTTGTTTATTTTTGGACAACAATTCTTATATGAGACGATTCTATGATGACCCAATGTTATTCTCCATACAGTAGCAAAATGACTTTACAAACCTGGGGATGAACGAGTGACGTCAGGACTTCTGTACTCTATGACAGAGCTACCAGTAGGTGTCGCCAGAATAAGACTAGTGAAATGAACGTTACACAACTGTAAAGAAACAAAACATATTTATTTAGGAAGCAGTGGTTTGTTTTGAGATGTAGCAAATATTGTGGACAGAGGACAGAAGGATTTATCAGGAATATGTACTATTCTTAGGGAATCACAGAAGTTTGGGGAGACATGAACCTCATGTCAAATGATGGATTAACACTCAATCAACATATCTCTGCTGTCGGGCAGAAACCAGCTAACTCCAAAATGTTCATTTTTCAGGAAATGAAAAAAACAAAACAAAAAAATGGAGTTAGGATGTTTTGTTCATCATTGATAAGAACAGCTGAATAGACCTCCAAGCTCACAATGAGGTTGGAGGTCAAAAGGGGGTGGAGCCTGGAGTCAGCAAAACCTAACCTCGCGTCACCAGTCTTTCCACCTCGGAGGAAAGCCTGGTATGCGTTACTAAAGACCCGTGTGATCCGGTCTAGGCCACGCCTACTGGAAAAAAAGAAGAAAAAAAAGAATTCTCTTTCCGGATTGCACCGATTCGGCTTTGCGGTGCCGCGTTAGCTGGTTTAGCAGAACGTTTGAGGATCCAATGGAGTTGGCTGGTTTTGTCAGAAGCGCTTTTTAATACTTTTATTGGTTCAATATCTTTGTGTTCAATAGCACTGATTTATGGAAAAAAATTAAAAAGCTCAAAAATGGAGTTAGCTGATTTCTGCCTGACAGCAACGATATCAAAACATTGATATCATTCCACTTTTTGTCCCAGCAAAAACTCCAAAGTCCAGAAGCGCGGAAAGATCAACCTGATTGGTCGCCTGCAGCTCACAACAGAGAGGATGAGAGAGGAGGAGAATGAAGGCATTGTTCAACTGAGAATACTCAGAACTCAGGTATGGTGTGCAGGGTTTACACAGATGCTGGAAATCACTGAATGGGCTTGAATTTGAATGTTGTTTTTACGAGCCAGTGTTGAAGTTTGCTTGACTTATGCTTTAATTTTTTTTTTTTTTAATTGGTGATGATCAGTGGTGTAAAGTAGCACATTTACTCAAGTACTGTACTTTAGTAAAACTTTGAGGTACTTTTACTTTACTGGAGTACTTCCAATTTTCAATACTTTTACTACTCAGTACACATTTGCCTCCTCGCAGCACATTTAATTCTACTCGCCACATTACGACCACAGCGGACGGGGAAACACTTTAGCACCGTTTACCGTGAGCACCGCCAAGCGAAACCAAAGCACCCTGAGCCAACACGACGCGGCCGCCATTGAAATCTCTCCATCTCTACAACGACATGCGCGACCACTTCTTTTCAACCCACGCCGTTGCTTTCACTTTGCTCATGTCTCTATCCCACCACACTCACGCTAATATGTCCTTCATTTTCCTCCCAAACAATACATTATTAGTTACCCGCGCCAGCGTGTACACGCTGGTTGCCAGGTTGGAGCCAGGTTGTAGAAAAACAAGCGCCAGAAACAAGCAAGCAGGTTCATGAAAAAACAAAAGCCACAGGGAGCAAGCCGGTGCATATATATGGGGTCTGAAGGGGTCCGCGATGTTTCGCACGGCTCCCAATACTCCCAGGGGGTCCGGGAGGGGGTCCGCGGACCCCCAGGGGGGCCCCCATGTATTTTTTTACTCTTATACTTAATACATACAGAGAGAGGGATACGGCGGGACCAACAAGCACAAAGCCCCGTGCAGCGGATAGGGGGAAGGGGCACGCAGCGCCCCGACCCTCTAGTTTTCATACATTTGGAAACTTGTGAAATGGGACATTCTGCAAAATTAGCACTTTTACTTTCAGTACTCGAGTATATTTTAATGCAAATACATGCTTTTACTTGTAACAGAGTATTTCTACATTGCAGTATTGATACTTTTTCCACCACTGGTGATGATTCTAATCTTTGTCACATGCTTTCATAAAATACAGCCTATTGAATAGCAATACAGTAGAAAATGGGAGAGGTGTGTTTTTTGAATGGGATGGCTTTTTCCATCTCCCTAACACCCGTCTTTCTCTCCCCTTCCTCTTTTATCACCCTGTCCGCTCCCTTCCCTTCTCTCCTTCTGGCTGTCGTTCCTTATCCCCACCCCGCAACCACCTCACCATTTTCTCACTCGCAGGAGGCCATAATACAGATCATGAAAATGCGCAAGAGGATCAGCAATGCCCAGCTGCAGACGGAGCTGGTGGAGATCCTCAAGAACATGTTCCTGCCACAGAAGAAGATGATCAAGGAGCAGATCGAGTGGCTCATCGAACACAAGTACATCAAACGAGACGAGACCGACATCAACACGTTCATCTACATGGCCTAGAGAAGAAGAAGAACATACTGTACGAGAGAGAGACAGAGAAAAGAAGGGACAGGGGAGGGAGACGGCTTTTCTCTAGCTCTGTTTTTTGTACAACCACGGCCTGCGACCGAACGATTTAAACAACTGACAGAAGAGCAAAGGGAGAGAAGGATTGTAACAGAGGAAAGATCTATAAAGGAGGAGTACGTTGTGTTTGAAGACTGAGATTGGAGGGGGAGGGGATTCGACTGACGACGAGTGATGACGTTGATGGATAAAGATGAGGTATTCTGCCGGAGGAGGAGTGTTTTTTCTTGTGTTGAGTGAGACGTTCCGCCAGTTGTGAAGATCGTCGCGTGTGTGACATCCAGGCTGACCGGCCGGACTTGCCTTGCTGGCTGTACGCCTCTACCGCTCTCTCTTGTGTTGACGGCAGGAGGTTGGACGGCAGCCGAGCACGGCAACCGCCCACTGCTCAGAGAGGAAATCAATTAATGACATAATTGGATTAAATACTTCCTGCCTTACTTTCGTTTTTAGACAGGCTGCAGAAGAGAAGCCGGGGAGGACGGGAGGACAAACTGACCGGTAGACATCAATCTATTGATTTTACTTGGATGTCACAGGTCTGATCTGTGGCCATTTTTGTGAAGGCCACGTTACGTCCACCATTTTCCATCCCTCCCATTAAGAATTGAATTTGTTTAGGGATGTACAGTGACATTGGGCAAGTGGAGGCCCGTGAGGAGGAATGAACAGAGACTGACTAAATGAGTTACTACCGAGGAGTATTTTGCCAAATGTGTGTGTGTGTGTGTTGTGTGCATGGAGAGTGGCTGGCATTTTCGGTGTGTGTATGTGTGTGTGTCCGCGTGTGTGTCCACCACTCTCAACAGCATGCTGCTCTCTGAAATGTTTGCATTCATTGGAGGATCTGTCCTATTCATTAATGGTTGTGTCTTGAAGGTCATAATAGTATATAGTAATAGTAAGATGTTACCCCCAGACAAAATGCTGGTAAATGTTGGCTGTGGCTGATATGGCAGGCAACCAGCCGTGATTTGCAGTTCTAGTTGGCTGCTAATAGTGAAGTTTGGTGAGTTTTTAGATGTACCAACAACTGAGGCTGGTGGACAGAATCTGAATGTGGTGCTTCGTAGAAAAGCCAAGACAATGAAATAGAACAAATTACCTACACACTGAAGTAATCCTCCTGTGTAACAGTTTATTCACCTCAGTAAAGAACTAAAGAAGCATTAACTTTGTGTGAATTTCAATTCCAGTAAACCCCCAACTCAGTCAGAATACATCATACATATCAAATAAAAAATATTTCCCTAACGATATGAGGTTATGCAGATATGCAATTGTTTGTGTATTCACACTGCATAAACAATTGCATTCAACAGGTTTCACAAGCAGTATATGCAAAAAACTGACAACGCCTGTGTGTGGTGCCATCGCCAACCCTCGCCCACAATAATCTGAAGTCACTCGTCAGCCTGATTTATTCTTTGTTGAATGACGTACAGTATATATTTGGCGAGCGACGTGGTCATATGATGCAGTACAAATGGGTTATAAATGGGTTTTCCAACTTGCCTGTGTTAATAATGACAGGTATTAAGTGTTCAAATGTGGTGTTGCAAGGTAACACAAATTAGGTCTCAAACCAGACATCACTTGTTGAAAAATGACATTGTATTTAAAAATTAATACAAGTAATTTACCTATAGATTATATACAGTCAGTATGTACTCTATACGTAAATTAGTCTGACAGTCTACTGAAAGATCTTCGTTACAAATACACCAAGAGGGCTATAGGGAGAACCGCTATCAAACTGGTGTCGTACAGCAGACCTCTATCGTCACCGGTGCGTCTGTGAATTTGACCCGTGATGGTTCAACAGAACATTTTACAATCTAGCCCGACCGATACATCAGTCTGACCAATGTATCAGCCATTATTTATCGTTATCGGCAATTATGCAGCCGTCTTGTCCCGTTTTTTAAACACTTTAAACATGGCGTCCCTAGTTTTCGCAACACGTGGTGATGCGTTGTGAGCTTGTAGACTGGCTATTGAAATGTTTTTTTAATGGGGCTTAATCTGCTGTTTTTTTATCAAACATTTATTTGATTATAAAGATAAATATCCTCAAATAGAAACTTAAATCTAATCTAAGTTTTTCAAATGAATTATAATTAATTTTGCACTTATGACAAATTGGTAATCGGTGGTCTAGGGCTCTTGTACAAACCACCCCAATCTCTATGCCCCAAAGTTCATTGGTAGATTGATGCAATTTCTCTCAAAGACGGCATTCAGCACCAGACATTTGCCATCTTATCACTTGTGGTCAGTAGAGTAGTATTACAGTAGCTGATGAGGTGGTTGGATGCTACACAGTTAGGGCTAAAGTAATATAACATGCTAATTATGTTTTTTGTTTTTTTCTTATATACTGTAGGACGAACAATAATTTACACAAGGTTTTCTCTTGAATAACTTTGCTTCCTGGTCAGGCTGTCAGTTGCTGCAGCACTTTGTGACTACATTGTTAAAAAATATATAAAGGCTGGTGCAATATTCTGACCTCGGCTTGACCTCAATGTGTCCCATACCTGATGTTTTTTTTGTCAGTGCTGAGAGAGCGAAAAGAAGATGCAGAAGATGAGAGGATGTTGCCAAAGTTAAGACAATAGCTCATGAATCATCCCTAGACACAGAAACCCTACCCCTAAGGCAAATATCTTCCATGATTTATTTATTTTTTTTTTAATGCTGGAGAATACATGTCTTTATTGCTGTTTTTGTGCAAAAAAACAATTCACAAAATATTACATTGTCTAGTTTGTATATACAGTATCATTTTCATAATCGGTATGCTAGCACAAGATAAGATGAATGTACTCGTAAATTAGTTTCAAAACGTTTTGTTAAATTTCACGGTCAAATTCACCAGATGAAGGTTTTTTGTTTAGTTTTTTTCCTATCTCTTAGAAAACAAAATGAACAGTAGTCAGGGTCACAAGTACCACAGGTTTAGGTCAAACTGGTTTCTACCAGGGGAAGAGAAAGAACTCAAGCTAATGAAACAGAAGCAGATAAGGCAGAAAACCTACAGCAGTTAACTAGCCCAAATCTGTTCAAATAAGTTTATTTACACTGGTTTGGTTTCTGTTTTAACCTCTTGGGTCATTTTGTTTTGTTGCACTAATTAAATTGTGCTGTCAACTGCAACAGTCAACATTTTAACCCGAATTTGTGTTCTTTAGAATGTTATAAGTTTGCTCAAACTGAAATTGATGGAAGTGTAAACCATATTATGGTTTTCTAAGCTATCTGTATTGGCCAGTGATTTTTGTACAGCATCTGTATATCCCTGAGTATAATAGTCCTTGGCAGGCAAAACATGTTTCTAGAGACCGTGGCCTCTGTCGCTATACTATTTTTGGGCACCTGGTTCTCATTGGATTGACGGTAAAATCTGCAGTGTTTAATTTAACTCTGAAAGCGTAAAAAATTACCCATAAGGGTGCAGGAACCATTGTTTTTAAAGTACTGATCCTCTTTGTGAACAAAAAGGGTGAAAGCATTTCCATGCTGTGAAAATCTCAAGTAAGTTTAATTTATGTCCATGTTTTGCCTGGCTTCTATGCATTAAGGCTATACACTAGGAACCTGTTTGCAGTGCTGGATTCTTTCTCTTGTGATCCCCACATCACTGAGAGCCTAGCATGTTTTTAGTACTTGAAGCACACTTAAACATGTCAACTGCATGTGACCGAATGCTGCACTTGGAATGGGCGTCTCATATAGTAGCTCTTATAGCATCAGTGAACCAGTGTTCGGCATAAGCTTACATTGCCCTGTAGAAATTGGGTAGAAGTGAAAAGAAAAAAATCTGATCATATTTTCACTGCACTGAAATCCTAAATGGTTCAATATTACAACAAATGCACTCTTGAAGGGGGAGGTTTACCAGGCTATTCTCATAGCCTGGTAAACCCCTCCCTCCGGAAACCTCAGTTGTATTTGATTAATCAAATGCAAATGAGATTTCCGGCAGGGGGGGTTTACCAGGCTATGAGAATGGGCAGAATGAGTGTTTTGCAGCTGAAGATTGCCCTGAACACTGCATATTCTTTTCTTTATTTTTGTGTTTTTTTTTTTGTTGGGGGGGGGGTCTGAACTTAAATCAGCCTATGTAACGCTAAAGTATGATCTACTCTGCAAAAGACATCAATTTGTCAACTACTTTCTGATAAGTTACCAATAATCCCTTAAAGTGTACAATGAATTGTTTTGTTGCTGTCAATTTTGTTTCATATGTTGCAACAAAACCCAAAGGCCCTCCAGCTTGTGAGACTGAATTTTCATGATATTTATTATATTTATACATCATTCAGAATGTCATTTGCTTCATGCGTTTCAATTCTTTTGTTTTGTTATTTGTAGAGAATCCCTTTTCCTCAAGAGGGTCATAAAATATGTTTTGTTATTATTGGTACATTTATAAAGGCGGCTTGGTGAAAATGTAGAGGTGCTGGCTTGTGAAGAAGTCTATGAAGATTGTGTAGCAGCCGCACACTAGTAGCTCTCACGCAAAAGTATATATTTATTTAGAAATTAAAACCAACATGTCTTCACCAGGGATAGTGAATGAGTGGAAGGAATGTTTATATTGCCTACTGTAATTACCAAATGTATCTAAACTCGTAATATAGAAGAGAACAGGACATGGAACTATAGAGAAGCCATCAATATAATTTGGATAACAGCCTTAACATGACAAAATTATGCATTATAGGAGAGGACATCCATGTCTATAAGGGTTTGAAGGAAAATTACTTGATATGAGTAAATACATGTTAAAACTCCAAACTATATTGACTCATTAAAATTCTAAATATTAAAAATATTCACAAGTTAGAAATCACAAGAAAGGCCTAATAATGTCAAACTGCTTTAAGGCTGTGAAGTCTGGTGGTGATAGATCCACACTACCTCTCACCTCAATGAGTCCAGCCACCATTGATTGATTGATTGATTGAATACTTAATTAACAGTTTGCAAAGACAAGCACAGGGACATACAGTACAGTACAATACAACGTCTGTTAAAGGGATAGTTCACCCCCAAAATGTTTTTTTCCTAACGATTAAAAGTCACCCCATGGAGACTTGAATTCATGGATATCTTTTAGTTTTGTCACATTCCTAAGCCAATAATTTGATGACCGACAGCGGTTCCGGTAGGAGACACAAAGAGTTTCCTTTGTGTATCCTACCGGAACCACTGCCTACCGGTCCGCTGGTTATCAAATTATTGGCTTAGGAATGTGACAAAAACCAAAAAATATCCATCAATTCAAGTCTCCATGGGGTGACTAATCGTTAGGAAAAAAGTTATTTTTGTGGTGAACTATCCCTTTAAGAGGATTTTAAACCCAAGAAAACATGACTTGTTTCTATTGGGGTCCTTCCTTTGAACTAAATTCATTTATCTTTTCAATCACTGTACATAACAAAGGGATCAGACAAGTCGACAAAGTAAGCAACTACAGCAGAAGTCAAGTTTTTGCCCTTTATGCTACAACAGTTCATATCTTATATAATGGGCTTTAGGGAGGACCGGCCGGTGGACCACGACACCACGTTGTCACGCTCATGTCACTGTGACAGTCATAGTGACATGACACAGCCATTAACCATATAAGAAGTTTCCAATGCAGCTACACCCAAATATGGAGTGTGTTGTCTAACCTCAATGTGCATGTCATCAGGCGTAAACAAATCAGTCAGCTCCATATATGGGCCCAAAAGGGGGCATGCCCATATATGGTATTTACTGATGACATCAGCGATCTCCATATATGAGCATAAAAGGGACAAGGACTGACAGATACAGAGATCTCAATATTTTTTGCCTTGCCCACATAAGCCGTTCCAGCAACTCACAATGTAATAACGGCTCATAATGTAATAACGGTTGAAAATGTAGTAACGTACAGTAAATGTAATAAAAGCTCATAATGTAATAAAATCACGAGCGCATAACGTAATAAAGTTGTTTTGCATGTTTTGTTTGTTACATTAAGAACCTTATGTAGCCCTCATAATGTACCAGCTCATAATGTAATAATGGCTTATATTGTTGAGAAAAGTGTTGTATCGCAATATTCAGGATCAACATCATGTCAGTATCATGGTTATGTCAGTATCATGGTTATCATGTCAGTATCATGGTCAGTATGTCAGTATCTAGTCAGTATCATACTGACATGATACTGATAGTGATTATTACGATGTAAGACTTTCCTCAACAATATAAGCCGTTATTACATTATTAACTGTTATTACATTATGAGCGGCTACATAAGGTTCTTAATGTAACACATTACATTATGTGCTCAGGATATTATTACATTATGAGCTTTTATTACATTTAGGTTATTACATTGTGAACAGTTATTACATTATGAGTTGCTACAGCCTTCCCACAAGATAGATGACTCGAGTTGTGCATATAATATAATCTTTAATTTTATTATATTATATTATATATTATGGTTTTTTTTAACCGTTTCCTGAAAAACTTGTCGCTAAATCATTGGTGCTCAAAACTTTTTCATGTCAAGGACCCCCAAAATGACATGTATTTGGCTGCAGACCCACATCTGAAAATATTTTTTTCCAGGGACCCCCAGAAGCAAAGATTTTAGTTAAAAATGCTAGCTTTAAAATATATATATATTCAAAGGGTTTGCAAAATGGGTTTTAAAATAGTAGATCAGTGACGCGGCGCGCTATGAACTTCTACTGATCTGCTATTTTTGAATAGCCAAAGAAGTCTACAATGACAGATGCTTAATGGGTTTTAAACATAGGTAGCCTAATAGCTGAACACCATAGCAATATAACGTGTAAAAAAAAAAAACGTTATTTACCCAGTAGCTGCTCACTTTGAGGTGAATCCCCCATCTCTTCCCTTGGTTAAGTGTGGATTGAAAGATAACTACCAAATTGAGGTGGTGATTTAGAGGCAGCGTGGAACTATAGTTTAGTCCCTGGATGTAGTATTTGACTATAGGCTGTTCTTGTGATCTTTGTTTTGTTCATTTAAATAAATAATTTCTAGTGCTTCAAGTACAGAGCTACAAGTGAGGCTGCTGCTTCATATACATGTATATCCTGAGATTCCATTTCTAGAGTTATAGGCCTACCACAGCATTTTTTTTAAAGTACAGGGAGTAACAAGGTTAACACTAAATCACTTTGACACTTTGTCATTAAAATAAATTACTTTTCCTTTTTTGTTTTGCTTTTTGTTGCTTGCCATAGTGAAAATGTAAGAATCGTTAAATTATTTCAGATTACAGATCATTTATTATTTTATTTCATCTGCTAACCCAGAATGTCATTGAATGTGTACTGTATGTGTGTCTATTCAATGAGAATTATATTGAATACACATAACACAACTTTTGCCAAATTAAATTAATTTACTGCTGCATCAAGTATGCCAGGTGATATGAGGTCATGTCCTTGAACATAGATGTGTTCCCTCAGCAAAGCAACAAAATACTCCCCTGTATCATCAATCACATTGTGCAGTTGTATTAGAGACAGAAGTGGGCAGAGAGGTTTTCAAAGAATTCCTCATGTTTGTTTTGGAGATCTTACGAGTACCAGGGGGCTGAGTTACCACATAAAACGAGGTACAAAGTTCATAATCTAAGATTAAACTTTTACAAGTTCCTGGTGTGACATTAGGTTGTTTCAGAAGCCTGATTAGGCCTATAACAGCAATGGAAAGCTTAATATTAAAATGACCGCAAAATGGGAAAACTCAATCTCATAGGGTTGACAAGATGGAGGCATTACATTCCAGTACCTTTCTGTAATGCATGACGATTGTTGTCCTGATGAACTAAGCTGCAACCTTCTTGTGCTCCAAGAGCAGTAGATTAAAACAAATGCTGAGTATTATCCATAATTATGCACTGGCTGGCACTGAATGAATGTCTGACTAGCTTTAATGACACATACATTAGTATACAGATACAGTAGACCACCCTTTCCTCTTTAATTATACTCACATTGTTGATGCAAAATAAATATAGTACTGTATCTTCAATATCTGCAAGACAATACACATACTTTTATGGTTTGTTTTATCATGCCTATGTAGGCTAGCTACCAGATGCATTGGGTACTTTTGTCAATAAACAAAAAGATCATGACTACAAAGTGAGGACAATCACAGGGAAGTATTTTAAATGCTAGTAAGTAACTCTCTCAACCTGACATCTGACTTTTACTGATGTGATCCTTTTGTTTTTTGCCCACCTTTATTTTTTATTATTTTTGAGTGTATTTCTAGTGTAGTTTAGTTTAACTTCTTAGGCTGAATTTATACTTCATGCATGACCCTTTTTAGACCAGTGGTTCTCAAACTTTTTCATGTCAAGGACCACCAAATTAGTATGTATTTGGCCGCAGAGAAAATATTTTCTACAAGGGACCCCCATACAAGATTTGTATTTGTGTGTATGTGTTTGTGAAAAACAGATCTAAAAGCTCACATCGCTGCATCGAGAGCTTGTAGATCAGCTATTTTCAAATAGCCAATACACAGATTATGCACTCTCAAGAATTAAATCAACTTTGAACTCTAGATTATTGTGTATACCTGTAGACATTGAGTGACAAGAAAACTTGGAAAAGTATCAATCATAACCGAACCTCAGATCCCAGGCTTGCTTTAAACCAGCCATCCAATTGTTCCACTAGGAGTGGTACAAATGGAGGGCTGGCCTTGCAAGACTAATCGCAACCTAAAATACAAATTGTTTACCACTCCAGACATTATATTGTGCCGTTTGAATGGGAGGAGAATTATACTTTGACATGCTGCATTATTGCGTTGTGTTTTTGACTTTTTAAGTTGTACAATTTATTTTCTAGCAAAATAAAAGGTGTAACTGTAAAGTCTTATGAGGTATGTGCTTTATTTGTTGTTGCTTTATCATTTAAACATTAACTTACCTACAGTGGATTTTTGCTGAAATGTGTCTTAGCCTGATCACCTTCATACAAAAGAAGCACAGAATAGATTAACAGTCACATCTGAAACATTATCCATAGCAGAATGTAGTCTGTGTCTCATGTCCAACATGGCTTCTTTTCAGGATTTCAATTAAAAAATAGCAGATCTACAAAATGCATCACGTTGCAGTGTTTTGAGCTTGTAGATCTGCTATTTTTGATACTTGTGTGGCACACTGTAGTATAAACAAGTAGGGCATTAAGTTACAAAAAACATAAAAAGTTAATATATGGAGATATAAGGGGTTTCTGCCCGATAGCGATGATATGAGCAATTGAAAAGAAGTCACACCGCATGTAAACAGCTGCAGGGCATGAACTAAAAGTAATAAGAATAATAAAGACATGCCTAAAAAAGCTTTTCAAAAGGGAAATAAATACCTTTGCGCAGTCATTTCAAGAGCTCTTTTAATGTCTATGGTGCTTCCCCTGCAAGTGTAGTCAGTGAACTGAATTACAATTTTTATACATTACTGTTGATTCTTAAATAAACAGATTTTGTAGAAATTAGTGATTTTTCACTATTCAATTCGTTTATTTGTTCAGAGGAAGAGATGCGTAAGGCAAAAGACAAGAAAAGGCTGTGGACTTACATTTCCTTATATTGCTTTGTACAGTAACATGATTAAATGTGTGGGTGAAAGGTGAGGGGGAGTGGATGGAAACATGTTTTATAAACACATTTTTACATCAACACAGGATACATTTGAATTTAAATCAATGATAAACTAGTTAAGTGAAAGTTATTAAGTTTGTGTGGGGTTTTATAAATATTGAACCAATGAAAAGTATTAAGAGCTTGAGACTAAACAATATTGGATCCATTGGAACACAGGTTCTTTTTAAAGTTCTCTGAAAAGTAACAGTTTCGGACATACAAGGTTTCCACCCGACAGCGACAATATGCTGAGCTACTGCGCTTTTGCCCTTGTAAATGTACCCACCAACCATCTGCAAATTGTATGTAAACATCAATTCCCAAACTATCCAGTCAGTCACATTAACCATATTCACACAGCCATTCTACTCTTATGTCATGATCAGGGGAAGGGGTGGGTATTAATCAATGACCTGGGGTTTCTTCCCTGCGAGTATGACTTAAGAGCAAAATGGCCAATGTAGTGTATATATGATCCATTCACTAGATTCACACCATTTGCAACAGTCCTCCCGCACTTTTTAAACTGGGCAAGCAGACAGAAAATGTACATTTTAGGTTTAGTCTTTAAATTGACAAATTATTCAAGTTTTATTCATAAAAAAAGACATGCCTAGATATAAGCAAATAATTACATCATGAATGGAAGACGGCCTTGGTGGAGGAGGGGGGGGGGGCTTTCATCTTTTTCTGTTAAACAATCAGTAGTGTGAAGAATCCAATACTTAGTCTAAGCAAATTCGTAAGGCAGTTTTTAAAAAAGGCACAGGATACATTTAAAAAGATTCTCTAAAGGGAATTTTTAACGTGTGTCAATTATACATTGACAGACACAATCAAAAGTTCGACATGGTTGAGCAGTGACATCTGTATCCACAGTGATGCATATATAATTGTACAAGGTAAAAGATACCATATATAACACACAGAAGTAGCCTTGAAAGGTCTCACTTTACAGTAAATTATAGGTTTACACAATAAACCTATCTTGTCATCTTCTGTTGTCAATGCATATCAAACAATGAGATATGTCTACCATTTCCATTGTATGTACATTTAAAATAATATTACAGATACCTACAAATTAATTATTTATTTTATTATTGTTAGGTTTAAAAGTCAGATAAAACCGTTAAGACTTCACAATTGCATCATAACGTTCTGTGCCTCTGAAAGAGTAATTTGAGTAATTGACTCAATGAATACAACTTCTGCATAAAGGTTATATCCCAGTAAAAACGGACTGGTAAAGATGTTTTTTTGCATTTTCCTTACTGAGATCTCTTTTTTCTTTTACAACTTGAGGTTAAAAGGTTTAATGAATGTATTTTGAATACACTTTACTATTGTTACATCAAGCCCTAGAGATAAAGACAGTTATTTTGTGGGTTCTCCAATCAAGCCTAAGCCTTGCTCTGAAAGTTCCTACTGCAGTGTCTATGTGGTATTCAGTATACCGCAAAAACAGTCTCAATGTGTGCTACAGTTTTGATGTCTGCATGCATGTCCACTCGTTTTTATGGGTTTCCATTGGTTTTGAGATTGCATATTCAGAGTGCTTACCAAAAGACTGCAGTATGAGCTTTCAGAGACAGCAGCCTTCATTTGCACAGATGAATGACATTGTACAGTATAGTATATACAGCCACAGGGTGGCGTTAGCAAACCGTTCTTTTCCAACAAAACAGACAGATTCACATTCAGAGAAAAAACAGAATGGCTCCACACGCCAGTGAAAGCCTGATGGTCAAGAAATACACCAGGAGCTGAGGGTGACTGACTATGTTGCACCACTATCTGTCTTTCTACATTGTAAGGAACCAACTGTGGTGTTCAAAATATATTCTAAGCCAACAGCTACTGTACCAAACCGAATCCCGGATAGGTCATGCTGAGTTTCACATTTTCAAATCAGAGACTCTTGACATTTTTTTGGTCCTCAATTAACCCATTGTGAGCTGAACCATTCTTCAGAACCTGGCAACATGGACATGACAAGAAGCCAGATGCTGTAGTTGCCATTGATGACGAAACCCTATTAGTAGTCAATCCTTTGCACATCCAAAATCTGGCCTTAATGACAGCTTTTCACAAACAACAATTGACAACAGACCCAGTCTAGGTTTTGATCCAGTTCAAGAAATACTGATTTGTGTAATCTGCAAATGGTCCCTCATTGAACTATAGGCTAAGGCTTGACAGAGACCAAAATCGGACCATCCTCTCTTATAGCTCTCAAAGACCAGGGTAAGTAATAACAATTTAATGCTTTGAGGTCTAGTCCTGATGGAACACGACAGACAGAAAAATAAAAAAACCCAATAACAACCAGGACAGTATAGATTTGATTGGGTCTTTTGTGTTTTAACTCCATACATCCTGTGAGTACCGTCCCTTGGTCATCAATTTCTTTACGTAGTCAGTGGCCTGGGTCCGTGTCATACCTCCTATTTCCTCTGCAATATCGTGAAAGGCTGTCTGCACGTCTTTGGCCATGTTTCTTGCATCCCTGGAAAGACAAAATTAAATTAGATGCCATCCACGCCATCCATCACAGGGTTTGTCTTTCCAAACAAAAGTAGATCAATCACAGCTTGAGCCGCTACATGCAAGATGTCATGAAACCGGAATGTCACAGTGGCTAGTGTACAGTAACTCGCTGTAGCAAAGAATGGACAAACACAGGGGTGTTGTAGTGAGGGGGTAGTAGAATTGACTACTCAAGGACTTAAGGTGTGCTTTGGTGCACAATTCTTAATTTACAAGTAATTTGTCTTAAAATACAGTAATATTGGCAAAATACATTTTAGACCTGTTTAGACTTCTGAGGAAGACGAAAGTCGAAATGTCAATCACCCCTGCAAAACAATAAAGCACGTGCAGACCAGTAGAGTGCTCCAGTATATTCTATTTGCGTAGTCTCTCCTGAAGTGCCCAGGTATTATTATTTTCTCTGAAACATTTTAGATCAAGTTTGGGATGGATGTCCTCTTTTATGGATGCAAAATATATTTAGTAAATTTTGCATCCATAAAAGAGGACATCCATCCCTCGAGTCTCATGGCCACCTTGTTGACGTGAATTGTTTAGTCCATACCTGCACTAGGATTCAATCAATACATTTTGGGCTAATCCCAATGACTGCTGGATGCTGAGTGCTAGATGCTGCAAGGAGACACAGCTCTCACACAAACCGTTTCACAAGTTTAAAGCTAAGTTGGGGTAACACGGAAAGAAACAAAAGAAATGGATGAGGGAAAAAGAGGGAACAAAGTTCTGTGAATTACAAACTATCAAATGTTTTATGATCAATTCATTAGAATTGTCACAGACAATTCCCATTTGTTTTATTACTTACCCACAGATATAGATGTGAGCATTGTCTGTGTGGATCTGCCTCCAGAGTTCTTCCTTATTGTTTCTCAACAGATGCTGCACGTACACCTTCATTTTGACAAAAGCAAGACAAATGACCATGTGCTACATTGCAGTGCCCTGGACATTGTCCCAACAGAAACACAATTACAAGAACCCTTATCGTAGCATGAAATTATATCTGTATACTGTAGAAGCCATCATTCAGTGATGATAATCAACATGTTTTTAACTCAACATTCCTTTGTAGGAATGGCTGGCCAGCCATACCTTTTGTTCTTGGTCTCTGGAGAAGGCCACATTGAGCTTTGATAGAACTCCATTGCCCTCAGCCCCCTCCAGCTCCTCCTGGTAGATGTAGTCCTCATTCTTATGTCTGCAGCCAAAATACATCACCGTCTCTCCAACCTCCTTTCCTGTAGATGAAACCACAAGCAGACACTGCTTACTGCAACAAGGACTTGCTGATAATGATTACTGTGCCACTAAGCTTTCGTTTGACTGTTAATTAAAATATTAAGACACAATTTTCTTTTAATTATGTGCAGACATAGAAAGACCTTTAATAATTAATATACTTTTTAGAGCATTATTTTGTTTCATACCAAACTGTTCTTATGCTGTTCAGACTAAAAACAACCACCTCACCATGCCACTATTCCATGGTCAGAGGTTGTATATGTTGTCGCTCAGTCCTGTATACTGGGTTAGAAGTAATCCAATACACACTCCTGTTACATAAACCGATTATAGTCCAATTTAGGACTATTGTCTTCAGCAGGCCGACAGGCTGGGGGGTGAAGACTATGTTTTTTCCTGTGTGTGTAAGTGTGTGTTTGTATGTCCATCCATCTGTGCGCAGCTAATCTTGGACACAGCTGGACCGTTCTGCATCCAACTTTTCATGCACACTCCCAGTAGGCCAAGGAAGACACTCTACCCCAAATTTATATAACTCTTGAACCGTAGGCGTAGATCGTGCAATCAAAACAAATGATTCGCTGGTTTCCATGGATCACAACAACTCACTTCAATCTTGAAGTAACCTGGTGTACACAACGAAAGTAACATCTGAACTCACACCTAAAAAGTTTAGGAGTCACTAAATGTTCTGCAGATCTGCTGCTGCATATCATTAAAGACTCCTGAATGTTTCATCAGTGAGTGCGGATGTTTCTTTCATCACTCCCCATATACTGTAGGCCACATCCGTTTCTGCCCAACTAAACTTTCAAAACACACATCTTGCTGCTACTCCTACAGATTTTGTCAAAAACTCACACCAAATATTGACTGAATCATGTAAACTTGCTTTTTTCCATTATCACATTACTCGAGTGTTTTGTGCATGTAGTCTCACAGTATTATGTACCTTGCTCTTTGAGCCATCCTCTCTCCTGGATGAAGCCCATGAAGGGAGCGATGCCTGTCCCAGGGCCGATCATGATCACTGGGTTGGTGGCCTTGAAGGGCAAGCGGAACTGGGACTTGCGGATGTACATGGGAACAGTGGCCTTGTGGCCATTGTCGGTCACAAGTTTGTTCTTCAACCAGTTGGTGGCTACTCCCATGTTGGTGCGGCCTGTCTTGGTTTCATACTCTACCACCACAGCACAGATGTGGATGCTGTTGGGGTGAACCTAAAAAGCACCACAATGGAGAATTGAAAAACATGTTTTATCTCGCTCAACCTACAGATCCAGTCAATAGAAAAATGAACTTTGACTGGATCTGTACATGGCATAGTTGAGTGAATAAAAGTATCGCCGTATGGTGGATATATTTCATTTTCTGGTTTTACACACAGGTGGGGTTCTGAGAGTCTTTCAACAATCAAAGCTTGTCTTTAATTTGGCGAATAGCGAAAGGTATGCTTTATTTTTACTCAAGTGTAGATATCGTGCAACCGGGTCAGTGAGGAAAACACACGCATAGCATTAAGGAGAACTCATAACGCTATAGACCAGATCTAGTTAATTCCTACTAATTATGTGTCGTGCCCGCCGTCGAGTCGGTCGGATAATAGGCAGTCGTACAGAACCGTTGTCGCGACGCATTGTAAGCTTGAAGATTTATATTTTCACTATTACTGAAATGTAATTCATTTCTAACGTATTTTTGTACGTTTCGGTCCTGGGGAGACACCACATTTCTCTTTTGGGTCTCGAGCTAAAAGGTTTGGGAATCGCTGCCTTAGAGGAGGTGGTGTGTGTGTGTGTGTCAATGCTCACCTTAGAGGAGGAGGCGATGGAGTAATAGCGAGACTGAAGACGGGGCAGCAGCTCACACAGGTGGTCAATGGGGGGCTTGAGAGAAGGCATATCTTCCAGGATGGCCAAGATGTTTCTACAGGAGTCCAACACCCAGTTCTGATACAATGCCTGAGGAGAGACCGCACAGGTCAGTCAGTTTAAGGCACTTATAGAAAAATATCGAATTCCTTCAAGAGAGAAAAAATAAGTTGACCTGCAAAAAAACAAACTATATACTTTTCTCAAAAGGATTCAGAATATGAACAAAATTAACAATATCTTTCAAGGCACTGCACCTCAGTGGTGTTTTTCTTTTGTTAATGTTGACCAAAATGGGTTAAAAAAATAAACATTCTGGTGGTTACCATGGTCAGTATGAGAGTACATACATACAAGTTCCTACAATGCAAGTACTAGATTTATGGCCCTCATATGGTAGGGATCCTCTGTTCAACAGATTAATATATAACTTATTTGGGCAGACCAGTGTAAAATGTATTTGCATAGATTTTGAATATTTAAAAAACAAAAGCTCTCTGTCAGACCTTGCCCTCGGGAGAGGAGGAAGCCATCTTGCGCATGTTCTCCTGGTCTTTGGGGTCTGAAGCGTACTGTGCCAGCTCATAGAGGACATTTGTGCGAGGAGAGTTTGTGATGTCCAGGTAGTGGGTCAAAGCAGTCCGGTAAGTGGTAGGACAAGGGAAAGGGTGCTTCTTATTTGACTCCTCTGGAAAATGCAAAACAAGAACCAAAAAAGAACAACTTCCATAAGCAACGGCTAAAAGCAGCTGAAGCATTTGGTGAGCCTGTCCCTCAACAGCAAAGCAATAAATAACATGTATTTACAAATGAAAAGTACAATGTCCAATTTAGCTTGAAAGATAAAGATTTTTATTATATACCCTTTCCATTAAGATTAACACATTCCCTGCCAGAGGTTTTTCAGCATTTTTTAACCATTTTTTAAGTAGTCACAAAATATTTTCTGTGATCACCATCCTCACGGTGATCCCCTCATTACACACACAGGAGGAGGAGTTTAGCATAGTCAT